>NC_061509.1:275121004-275203130 GCF_022539505.1 Lolium rigidum
GAAGTACGGCACGACGGCGGCGGGGGACGGGAGTAAATGACAAAAAACTACCACAATTGTGACGGTCGTGTCACATAACTACCAAACGTGTTCACTTTGTCACATAACTACCATTTTTGGGGCATGGTCGTGACAAAGAGCACTGATTTTCCAATTTGCGAGTCTTAATCTAGTTTCTGGCAACTAGGACCCACTGTCAGATCCGACGTGGCAAAAATTAATAACTTGCTTATGCTCATTTTACAAAAGACCCCCTACTTCTCTTTCCCAAAAGCAATCAACTCCCAATCAGCATCTTCCTCGTTCTCGGCCGCTGTCCGAGCACGAGCTCCTCCATCTCGTCGACCTCGGCTTCCTCCCTGACGACGGGGGGCGCGCGACGGTGGGGGCGAGGCGTGCGGTGACGGGCGAGCACGACGGGCAGGTGGGGTACGCGGCGGCGAGCAGACGCGCTGCTGCAGGGGAGGCGTGTGCTGTTGCAGGCGGGGCGCGCGGCACGGGCACGACGAGCAGGCGCGCGTGACGCAGGACAGGGCACCATGAGGGGGTTTTCCTGCTGCTCCGCCAGCGAAGACCGGCGCCCTGCCAGAGCTCGCCGCTACCATCCCTGCCCTAGCTCGCCCGCACACGCCGCCCGCATCTGCTCGCGCGTGTGGCGTGCCCTGCTGCGGCGGCGCGTGCCCCTGTCCCGTCCGCGGCCCGCCTGGCGGAGCTCGCCGGCGCCCGCCCCATGCCCGGTCCGGTCCAAGCTTCTCAATCTTCACCCTGACCCCACCCAAATTCCAGCCGTCGAGCGTCTTGGAGGAGCCGACCGAGACCGTCGGCGACCCCCCGCTAGCCAAGCTTGCTCCGCCGGACATTGAGATCTCCCGGACACAGCAGGAGTGCGGCGGCGGGCGTGCGGGTGCAAGCCCGCGGCGGCGGTAGGGCGCGTGGAGGCGCGTTGCGGCGTGCAGACGCGTGGGGGCGGGCGTTCGCGTGCAGGCGCGCGGCGGCGGGTGGGCGCGTGCAGGCGACGTGCAGACGAGTGTCGGCGGGCGTGTGCGCGTGCAGGCGCACGGCGCTGGGTGTGCGCGCGACGAGCAGGCGAGCAGGCTCGTGCAGGCGTGCGGACGCGGGCGGTCATGCGCGCGTGGCGGCGGTCATGCGCGCGCCGTGCGGGCTGGCACACTGCGGCTGGCTAAATCTCATAAGCATTTGAGGATTTTGGATCTATTTTTTATTTTGTATGTGGGGATTTTGGATCTGTGTGACACAGAAATATATTCTGAGGTTATATTTGCAAAATGAAACTAGCAGTTAGTTTTACACCTGACACGTGGGTCCAAATAGTCAGAAAACGGTTTAACACGACTAAATACTGAAATCAGTGCTTTTCGTCACGAACATGCCTCAATAGTGGTAGTTATGTGACAAAACGAACACATTTGGTAGTTCCGTGACATGACTGCCTCAATTGTGGTAGTTTTTTGTCATTTACTCGGGGGACGGTGGTGGGGTAGGGCTTAGAAAAGATTTATGTCAGTGACGATAACCTGCGGAAGGGACAAAGTAACTAACCCCTAGCAAAAGCCATTTCGATCAAATTACAAAGCAAATCCTTAATTTTTCTTTACTTGGCACTTGTTAATTCGTTATCGAGGCTCTCCTTCAAACATTCTCACCAATGCACTATGTTACTTTGTGCATACAATGACACAAAAATTGTTTTGTTCGTTCGAAACATATAACCCCTATGGAACCCTGAATCTATGAACTAAATACGGCGTATTCAACAAAACATGGTACAATTAAGATCTATTTCATATACATTGTTGTTATACACACACAAAAAGTATAGGTAAATAATTTACACGTGGCGGCCGATGGAAGCCCATCGTCGGGGAAGATAAACGGTTTGTCAAGCCATGTTCCCTGCACTTTTGTGTTTTCCTCCTCTTTTATCCGATGGGCCTCCTTCTCCTTTCATCTCTTATCACCTGGAGCACCAACTCCCAACACTATTTTTCTTTTCTTTATGAACTCCTCTTCCTCTCGAGATCATCGATTTCCCATAAATTTTAATTCCTCGACACATGCTGCCTCCAACCACCATGCATATGTTGAGGTGGAACCTGGGTCTGTCGGGCTCCCTAACAACGTTGGGACGTCAGGGAATGGGTCAATGATTATCTGATCTATCTCTGGTGGATCTCTGAAGCTCCAAATTGCTCGCCAACAAGCTCGAATCGATGAACAACGATGTATAGTGGCGCCAATGTTGATTGCAGAGATTGGTGATCGTAAAGGATATTTTGATGTTGTCAAGGGTGTTTCACCACACTACAAGGGCTCAATGGTTTTTCTTATGTACCTGCAGAGATATGTTGCAATCATTTTTGGTTGTATGCTTCAAGGGGTATATTTTTCATCATACATGTGTTGCGACATACTTTTCAACATTTGTAGCCATTGAGAATTTCTTGCATACAAAAGATCTTTTTATGCATGGGTATGTATTTCAATATGTGATGAAAATTTGGATGATATTTATGGGACCATGGAACAATTGGTTGGAATAATGTTTTTGTACGGGAATTGGTTGCAATGATGTTGCACGTGAACAAAAAAATGTTGCAAAAGAGTGTTTTATGAACAATCGGAGAAACAAGATTCACGGTTTTAAGAAATCATAAGGTGGAGATAGTCTCACTTTTTTATTGTACTTATATCATCTGTTCTACTCCATACACCTTGAGGGGTGATAAGTATATGTAAATCTACCCTCCAAGAAGGAGATTGCATACGTCAATATTGTATGAACCAATAACTAACGTTGATTTTCATCATATAGTCGGGTCCAACCAATCAAGGCCACATCGTCGGAAGAAGGACAACGCCTTCAACAAGAATACGATACATGTGTGTCCCTGCTGGATCCAACCACTAAAGGTTAGATCACTGGTTTCACCCTAGACAAAAAGAATTGTTCCAATCACCATCTCAATTGTGCCACCTATGTCGGTTCTTGAAACCTCTTTGGTGCCCTCCGGAGCTAGCCACTCATGGCCACTACCGGAACTCTTCACTAGTGTGTGGTGATTGACATATCTCGTGTAGAAGAAGAGCCACCAAACCCATCAATTGTGTCAGATAAGTGATCCTAGCTCAGTTGGTAGTGGAGTGGATGTACAACCCAGCCACCTAGGTTCAAGTCCCAAGGGATGCAGATTTGGATTCTTATTATTTAAAAAAAAATCATTGCATGAGCTTCCCCTAGATGATGGATCTTGATGGGCCGCCCCACCGTCACACGCCTAATCTAGATGTCGCTGCCCATCGACGAGCCAGATTTACTAGAATGGGTGAGCAAAGTTCAAAATTACTATGGATTTTGCTTGTTGGTTTGGCTAACACCGAGTGAGCTAGCTGTTTTAGAATGGAGCTAGACCAGATAATGGGTGTACATTTTGGCACCCTTTAATTGTGGTTATGCATGTGTCATTGCCGCGGAAAACATCTCGTCGTGGGTACCTACACCGCAGCCTTGTTATGCGCTTGTCGGGCCATCTCCTCTGACTCGATGCACCAAGCCTTGACTCCGCTGTAAGCACCGCCCCCTAATTAAAAGGGGCATACGCCATCGGAGCAAAAGACACTCACACAAACCTGACAAACATGAAACCACCATGTTACTATATCCTCAATAAGGTATTACAAACATGATGGCATTGTGAGAAGTGACATGACATTTCTCAAATGATGAAGAGACCCAGAACCAACAAAGTTGCATTTGGCTAGAAGCAATATTCCAACTCCTGATCTCGCAGGTCCAAATCCTACGAAGAGACCAACATGATGAGTTTAGTTCAGTTCACACACGAACCGATATGTACGCGTACCCTAGGAGAGAGGCGACTGTGCAACCCATCTAGAGTTCCGTCCCCTCGCCGGTGATGCCTCCAGTATGGGTGGTTTTAGGGCTTTGGAGCGTGGCGGACCACGACCCCTCGCCGGTAGGAGGGTTCTCGTTCCTTTTAGGTTGTTTTCAGTGTTCTTCGGGATGATGACGCGGCGGCTACATCACGATGGCAAAATAAGGTCCTCTCCACCCTATCCTCGCTCCGGTGATGCCCCTAGCGCCGACGGAGGGCGCGTGAAGGTTTGTGTGGGATCCATCTTGTTTTCGTGTTCGTCGGTGTAGTTACATGTTTGGCTGTTCTGGTCTACGTTTATCATTATTGGCGATGGTTGTTGCTCTGCCGCGTTGGTGAACTATGGTGTTTCAATTTAAGAACTTGAAAATGGTTAAAATGCTATGCACCAGAGATATTCGTGCTTGAATTTCAATTGTTGTAGTATTTACAAGAAAGATTCTCACTTATATACCTTGAGCAGCGACACGTACGTAGTTTATAAACCTACAAAGATTTACTACAGCCGCAGGATGTAGAGAGCATGCAAGGTAGTTCTCCGCCAGCACCACGATGGACAGAAAACTGCATTAATTGAGTGCACTCTGGAGTCTGAATACAGACTGCGTAATTCAGCACAAATCCATGCAAACATGAAACAACATGTCACTATATATCGTTATGAAGGTACTACAAACACGATACCACTGTCAAAACTGCTACAGCTTAAGAACATCTCTATTGGTACACAAAAGTAAGAACAATCCAGCAAACTCTGAGCATAAAATCCTCGCTGCTTCTCATGAGCTACCACTAAATGACCTGCGGGCACTGGGCGCATAGGCACTCCATAAGCTACCGAACTAGAAGCGGGTCTTGCGCTTCCGCCCTGTGTATTTCGTGTCAGCAGGAACCTCACGTCCTCTTTTTCTCATCTGCTCCTTTTTCCTCAGGAGCCAATCCCTGCCTCGACCGTTCTTATTGTTGTTCACCTTCCGCCTCTTGTTTGACCGGTTCCGTCCATATGTGCCGACCTGCATTGGAGAAAATACATTTTTATCATAGATGGTAGACCATCATCTGTTCAGGGCATAGAAATTAGAGAGCAGAAAAAGAGAAGTATGGTCTAAGTTGATTCTTGATCAAGCACAGCCGGTTAGCTCACAGCCCAAGATAGCAGCAGTAGCAGTTTCGAGAGTAATTGATAATACATGAATTACTGGGCAGAACTGAAAGTTTGCACAGGAATATTACAGAGACTGGTAGGAAGATCACCACAAAAATAACTAAGCCTGTTTGGTCATGTAACAATATTTTGTTGCATAACCGATACATACAATTGGATTAAATGAATCTGACATTCGGTGATTAAGATGAAATACATTATGATACTCATAAACAAGATTTTAAATCATGTTTTGTCTAAGCTACGCGGCAAGGTCTGTCAGCTATCAGGGAATTTACGATAAAAGATTTAAAATAAATAAATCACGATAAAGAGAAAAAAGGAGACATGTCTATAACCATTTTTGAGATCACAAATCACTGGACCAATCAAGTACCATAAACAACATGTCTAAACGATTGAAAGGACGTGAAATATTAAAATCTTTTAAGACTTAACAAGGAGCTAGCTGGCAATGATGACTTGAAAACTGGAACCTATTCTTCTTCACAGTCAGTAGAGAGTTATGGGCTCTCAATGATCAATTGGTAATTGTGTCCTCATCTGACGAAGATGAAATCAGTTCTTCCTCTTCATCTGGATTGAGCTTAGTCCTTTTGGGTTGCTTATTACTCCTGGTAACCATTTTCCTCTTGCTTGTTCGATGTGCGGATCCATGATCCTCAGGCTCAAGATTCATTGCTTGGTTCTTGATTGGTTCATCTCTTGCATTTTCGCAAAGCCGATCATTATCATCATCCTCAAGAACATCAACAAAAATAGTATCACAATGGGGTCTCTCTGTTTTGGTTCTTTTTCTTTCGCTCCAGTGTAGAGGTGAACTTGATAAAATTACACCGCAAAAAAAAGAGATAGCGGCCTTAACCGTAACTAGGACAACGATAAAAGGTGCCTTAGGTTAGATTTTAGACTTCCAAAATGCTATAGCACAGCTATTTAAAACCTTGCTTGTAAAAAGAAGCTTAAGACTAGAAAAACATCATGGAGGCAGCAGACAAAGGATAGAGATTAAGAGCAGTAAATAAGTTCAAAATTATAAAACAGAAAATTGTCTTGTTAAGAGCGAGCTTACTGTTTGGTCATCATTGCTCTCATCGTCATCGTCATCATCATCATCACTGCTGCACATCTCACCATCTTGACCTTTCGCCTTTGGGAGAGATGTGGCAACAGAAGGTGAACCACAAGTGAGGACAAGGTAGGATTTCTTTGCTTTCGAACTGTCAGAGGAAAGGCATCAGCAGAAGTCTACAGCATGAAAAATTCATAAGACTGTTCGCACACCATGGCTTCAAGGCAATGGAATTCTTACCTATGAGGCCAGTCAATAACCACTCCACCAGCAAAACCAGCATTCATGGCAAAAGACACGAGCATTTCAGTTTGCTTCACATTATCAGCATAAAATTGTAGAACGGCTCTTGCTCCCCTTGCTAGGCATCTATATAGTGATCCAAAGAAAGCCCTGAAAAATTATGCACACATCAAGGTTAAGAACTGGTTGCAGATAACACAAGAGATACAGTACAATATAACTTCACGTACTTTAACCGCAATCTTGGTTCATGAGATGACTTGTCAGCATTGCACAACCACTGTACACAGTTGACAAAGAGCAGTAGTGGAACAATTAGAAATGAAATAAACAAGGCAACTTAGTTGCAGAAACAAAACAAGAACTTAAGAGGTTAACCTGAACTGCTGAAATACTGATTGCACCATCAATAACTCCTGGGCGCAGGCCTAAGCCCTGGAAGATGAATTATTATAAGCATAGTAGCTCAAAGTAGCACAACTTGTGGTTACACAGCTGTGAAGAGCTTGATGTAGTTGTGTAAAGCAAAGATGTGAAATCATGGCAATTTCGCATGGGCAAAACCACTCGACAAACATACGGTTACGGAGAAAAGGGAATACTGCAATGTTTAGGTTCTTTGGATTCATTCTACTATTTTGCCACTACACAAAGGTTTGAAGGCCCATCTAATTTTATGGTGTCAACTGATTTTTAGATCATGTTAAACAGAAGTCGTGTTCACTATTATCATACCAAGAATGCATTCTAGATCATGTTAATCAGGACCTTTATCTGTAATGAAAATGTTCATGAATGAACCAAAGGGTGCTACCCATTATTATCTATAAAAATAAGGATGTCCACATGACAACTAAGAATCACACATACAACTCAAGTGTAACACTAAGAATCGCACAAGACAAGCCTACATGACATCTGGAACTGAAGTCATGACATAAACATTTCTTTTTACCAAGTCATGACATAAACATGGCATCTGGAACAAAAACTTCTCCACTAACCCAACAACATAATGTAATTTACCTCGCCCATGTCTGCGAGTAGGAGGTCACCCTCTGCTTCCCGCTCTAGAGCAACGTCTGCAAGGGAAAACAAAAGTGAAGCTCCAGAACAGAAACTTAAGCAACTCAACCGACATGTCCGTAGTAACGAGCAACAAAGTGAGTGGAGTTCCTCACCAAGCATGGACTCTGAAATATCGCAGCCAATCCACTGGTGGCCATGTTCCGTCAATGTCTCCCCGCTAAGTCCAGAGCCGCACCCTGCGATTCACGTACCACAGTTCAACCAAAGGAAACATAATTCTAGCAGTAGCAACGCATGTAATCGGACTGTGCCAGAAGCTGACCGATGTCAAGGAGCATCTTGGGGACGCCATCGTTGGGGAGGGCGAGCAGCTCCAGCGCCCTCTCGGAAATCCTCGCCTGGATTTCGATGATGCGGGAGGAGGTGGTGTACTTGCGCGCCTCCGACTCGTTGTAGAATATCTCCGGTGGCGCCTGCACCTCCGGCCGCGGCATCTCGCCTCCGCTTCCCCCTTCGCGCCGCCGCCGAGCTCGCTCGTGTGCTCCTGCGCCGCCGCCGCTTCTGCGAGGGTTTCTCTCGGGGCGCTACCCAGGCTGCGCCACACGCCTTTATGGGCCTCTGACGGGCCGTGGGCTGTAAACCCATTTCGATGGGCCCATAAGCCCACGGCCCAATGAAGAAACCCTAGTAGCATCTATAAAATCTCCCACCGGTCTAGGTCACCTTCCTCCATCAGCAGACGCACCGCCGCCGCCGCCGCACGAGCGCTCGCCGTACCCTCGCCGCCGGAGACCGTACGAGCGCCGCCGCTCCACATCATGGGTAACCATCTCACCCTCTCCCTCCTCACCTCGGCCTCTCTACTCGTTTTGTGCTTCTCGGTTTCTGACGAGCTGCGGTGGTGCGCTCAGGTAAGGTTCACGGATCGTTGGCCCGCGCCGGGAAGGTTCGGGGCCAGACGCCCAAGGTGGCCAAGCAGGACAAGAAGAAGCAGCCGCGCGGCCGCGCCCACAAGCGCATCCAGTACAACCGCCGCTTCGTCACCGCCGTCGTCGGCTTCGGCAAGAAGCGCGGCCCCAACTCGTCGGAGAAGTAGATCTGAGGCCCAGCTGGTCTCTCCCTTTTTTCTTTGTTCCCTAGTAGCTCTGTTCCGTTCCAGTATGCATGTTTTCCAGTACTGATGATTATTAAGACGTGAGTAAAGATCTGTATGACTGTTATGTTGGAAATGGAATATGCTTATGTATGCATTGCTTACTATTACTTGATGCCATCAATCATTTTGGTTATCTAGATAGTTATATTAGAAATGAACATCTTCTTGTTCAGATGTTTTCCTGTGTTACTGCTTGCTGATAGGCTTTAGTTATTTGAAAACTTTTTGTTGCGATTGTTTTTCTTTCTGGTGATGGCAGTGACGACTTGGTAATATTCAAGCTCAACAGACCAAATCACAGGCCATTCTCACATGAGATTGATCTGTATGCCGATTATCCCGCTGAACCGAGCCATCATATTTTATATATTTTTATTTGCTTTGTTAGTTCGAATTTGCTTCTTATCTAGCTAGTTTGGTGTTAACTAGAGTACTTGATTTCAAAATTGTTTCTGTTTTTTTGCCTTGGGTAGCTCAAATCAAGTCCATAACAGTAGACCATCACTTATGTTTGGCTATGTTGGGGATATGGTATACAAAAGAGTACTGAGCTGCCCTATCTGTTGTCATATTTAGCACATGTCTCTTTTTGGTTTTAGTAGCGTGATGTCTCTGTGTTCTGAAAATAATTCTATGTGATGGCAGTGACGACTTGGTAATATTCAAGCTCAACAGACCAAATCACAGGTCATTTTCTTATGAGAATGATCTGTATGCCGAGTATCCCGCTGAACTGAGCCATCACAGTTTTGTCCTTGTCGTCTATTTATATTGTGTCTCTTTTCGTTTCTATTTTTGTTAGTTTCGCGTATTGTTTAGAGGAGGCTTTGTTGCGGTGATCACAAACAAGCTCCCTCTTCTGA
This sequence comes from Lolium rigidum, assembly GCF_022539505.1. NCBI lineage: Eukaryota > Viridiplantae > Streptophyta > Magnoliopsida > Poales > Poaceae > Lolium > Lolium rigidum. Next base: position 275,130,447 of record NC_061509.1, read on the forward strand.
AAGCACTGTGGACATCGCTGGCAGAATCGAACCTAATAACTTTATGCCACCACTGAGTAACTGTTGCCCTCCAACAATTTGGCTTACTAAATGTTTGTCTTATTTTTGCTGCTTTTACTTTTGTGCCTGCTCGGACTGAAGCATGCGTTCTATTGAAAACTTCTTTGGACATCACTTGTTTATCGGATTTTATGTATTTTTCTAGTATCAGGTGATGAGACCTTGAAAAAATCTTAGGACACCTTCTGACACAGTGCAATTTTCCTGTGAATGAGATGTATTTGTATTCTGATGATACTATTTCTGTTTTTGTTTTGCTCATTGCATGTATATATATCAAATTTTGTGGGATTCTTACAACGGCTTTATTTAGTTTGTTACACCTCTGGAGTATAATGGAAAACAGAGTTAAGCCAATGATGATTAGCTACATGTTGGAATTACCGTCAGATTACCAAATGACGATATTTTATGCGGCTTTCTGAGGATGATTCCAGCCATTGTTTTACATAATATATAGTTGTTTTTTGTATCATCTCGTTTTAGTAGCTATAAACAACTTCTTCTGTCATGTGCAAATGTTATAATCACATAACCTTCTGTCTTGGAAGCATATTTTCTTATTTAGCTTAGTAATATTTTGTGTACTATTCTGTTAGCTATTTGTTAATTCTAACTTCGGCCTGATAGTCCTTCTCTGGTAGCTACAAGCATTGCCATAGGATCTATGATTGGGCCTAGATTTAGTTTCACATATTTATAGGAACCTGTGACCACACATCAATTGGGACACAGAGCCCATTATTGTGATTAAATTCCCACTTGTTAATGCATACCTTATTTGCTTTGAAGTTGTTACTTGGAAAATATGGCTATGATGACAAAATTTAAGGCTTGTTTCTCAAAACATTCGCAGTTGCCGCCTAAGAGCTTTCGCCTTGCCAGGCTTGAGAGTTAATGCTGCCAATTCCTTCCTTGGATGTCTGAGCCTTGGTACTTTTTCTCAGTGTTGGTTTTTTAAAATACATTTTGCTAGATCCTTGGATATCTGATGCAATGCTAGAGAGATTTTGTTCTTCTAGAGTACTTTGTTTTGGTTCAATGGATGCTACTGCTCAGTGATGATGCACTATTGGCTTGTTTCTCAAAACATTCGCAGTTGCCGCCTAAGAGCTTTCGCCCAGCCAGGCTTGAGAGCTAATGCTGCTAATTCCTTCCTTGGATGTCTGAGGGCATATTTGAGCGTACTGATCCATTAGTTCTGTTTTATTTTAGGCCATGTTTTCATTTATTGTATGGTATTTATCAATTTTTTGTGGATTGGAATTTGGCTGGACAATGATGAAAAACACGAATATAACACACCATCTTTCGGGACTGATTGGTGCACTGTGCCATGCTGTCAAATCTGCAATTCTGATGTCCAAATTTTGCTGCCTTTTAAGAATTTGAGTTTGCTGTGGTTCAGGTTCATGTCTCAGTGCTGCAATTGTCTTGTTTAATTATGTTTGTCTGGTGATGAAAAAACATTCCATCTTTGGGACTGATAGGTTGCTATGTGACCATGCTGTCATCTTTTGGTTTGGTTTTTCTGTGTCTGGTTTTGTACCAAATGCCTAAAGAGGACCATTCTTTTTCTATCGATAAATTGTTTTTCTTTTAATGGCTGATTTGTAAACCCTTATAAACAGCTAGAACTGTTCTGTGCTTCTTTTCTTCCCTTGCCTTTGGATTGGTTATTTTTCTGTTTGTTGGTGATATGGCTGGACAATGATGATAACACGATTAAAACACACCATCTTTCGGGACTGATTGGTGCACAATGTGTGCCATGCTGTCTAATCTGCAATTCTGATGTCCATTTCCCACCTTTTTAACTCAAAAACAAGTTCTTTCTCTCTAGTTAAGTTTTCTGCGCCTCTTTTCTTTCCTTGGTCTTGGATTGCTTATTTTTCTGATTTTTGGTGATATGGCTGGACAATGATGATAACACGATTAAAACACACCATCTTTCGGGACTGATTGGTGCACAATGTGTGCCATGCTGTCTAATCTGCAATTCTGATGTCCAGTTCCTACCTTTGTTAACTCAACACAAGTTCTGCCTCTCTAGTTCAGATTTCTGTGTTTTTTCTTTCCTTGGTCTTGGAATGCTTATTTTTCTGTTTGTTGGTGATATGGCTGGACAATGATGATAACACGATTAAAACACACCATCTTTCGGGACTGATTGGTGCATAACATGTGCCATGCTGTCTAATCTGCAATTCTGATGTCCATTTCCCACCTTTGTTAACTTGAATCTAGTTCAGATTTTCTTCAATGTGAACTTCTTGTATCTGTGTTCTGTTCATATTGGTCCGGTGAGGAAAAACCTTCTAATCATACCATCTTTCGGGACTGATCAGCTGTTATGCGGCTATGCTGTCATTCTGCAATTCTGAGGCCAATTTGAATATTTGTTTTGTGTTTCCTACTTGGTTTTTCTATCATTATTGAATATATGATGTGAATTTTAGAAATTGTGATTGGGTAGTTCTGTTTTTCAGGTGAAATGACCTGTGATGATAACCTATATGAAAAACAACCATCTTTCGGGACTGATTGGCTTTGTATTGGCCATGCTGTCACTTCCAAATTTCTGAGGTCGTGTTCACCCTTAATGTTTCCTTGATAATTGGATTTCTTCTCTTTGGGTATTGTTTCTGTTTTCTTGTTTTGTCTACATAGACACCAATAATGTTAAGCAGGATCGGAGCTACTCCCTTAGTTCCGGTGTAGTGGCTTTGGTAGTGGAGCTTGTATCTGTGGTTTCGTTTTGACTAAACAGGATCGGAGCTAGTACATGTATATTGATCATACAATTTACAGTACTACAAATTTGATTACAAATTCTTATTTGTGTACATGCGATGTGTATGATTCATATTTGTTTATAAATTTTCGTATGTCAATCTTTGTGGTACTTACCAATCGATCCAGTTTCTGATCATGATTGAAAAATGTGTAGAAAAATAAACTCTCTTTTGTCTAAGCACTAGTGTTTATCACATTTATGCACAAATGCACCCATTGTACGTGTCCATAGTGCTGTGCGATACATCAAACTGGTTACCCCTTAACCTGTCTGGACCGGTGAGTTATGTTACTAATTAAGTTCAAATCCATAAAATGTTCTCTAATGTCTGATCTAGCAAAACTCTTAATGCACTATGCTAATGTGCTAATCTGTGTCTATTTATAAATTTTTTTACCCTTGATTACTTCTGCCCTTTTCTTGCAATTTAAAATGTTCTCTAAAGTCTGACCGGCAAACTATTAAAAGTAAACTGGCGAAAACATAAGAGCATCTCCAGCTGTTGATTGAGCTTCTAAGCTGTCTGGAACCTAGCTTGGAGTGTGGCTCTTTCCAGTTTCTCCAATTTAAACATCTTCCAATTTAAACACACTTTCAGTTTGAAATTAGAAAATATGAATAAATGGAAATAGATTCAAAATCAAACCAAACAACGAGAGGGTTAGCTAAATAAAGGCTTTGGCAACCGACCCGGACGTTCGGAACCTGGCAACGGGCGAGGTCGACATCCCAGACGTTGATTACCGCCGCGAGATTAGCATGTAATATAGCCAGCAGCCTATACGAATCCTTTATCTGTGTTGGTCAGCTTAATACGCATGTGTATACATCTGTGACACGTATGCATACGGGGCTGCTTTAACTGTGATTTCAGTGCAGGGTGCAGAAACATTAAATGTGCTTGGCTATTATGCACGGTAGGACTTTGTTTTTGTCAATCTGCAGTGAATGGTTTTTAAATAACTAGGTAACATATTAAACATTTGTGAATCAAAGTTTTGAACACATTTTTTTATCAATGGTGTAGATAGAAAAAAAAGGGAACGAATTAAACATTTTGCACTAAAAGGTGCACACAGTCAGATTTTGTACTAGTCTAAATTGAACATTTAGTGATAATGGTGTAGATTGTCAAAAGTATGGTTTTCTATAATCTAAATTGAACATTTTGTATTAATGTTGCAGATAGTTAAACATGTGATTTTGTCATAGTTTAAATTAAACATTTTGTATTAGTGGTGCAGATAGTGAAAATGTGACACTGTACTAATCCAAATAGAACATTTTGCTTCATTTTGATTACAACTCAAATCAAAAGAGAAATAAAGAGAATCTGTACTAATCCAGATAGTCAAAATAATTGTGGTAGAATCCACCAAGAAGTCAAGAACAAGCGCTATTTCTTCTCAGAACATCCAAATTGGAAAAAAAAAATGAGTCAAATAGATCCCAGAGAAGAACATACACATGCATATATTTCCTGATTCGAGAAACATCAGCACAAGCTCGCGGAGGAGAAGTATGGCTGTAGAGGAGCTCGTGGCCTCGGAGCTTGGTCGGAGGTGCAGTGCGGACAGAGAAGCTCCGCGAAGGAACACGACGGGGGAAGAAGCTTGATGCCTTGGAGCTCTCAGCCGGAGGAGCACCGGCGGCCAGAGAACTCGAGTGGGGGAGGAGTAACACTATCGGAGCAGCTTGCGGCTTTGGAGGTCCGGCGTGGCACCAGGACTGTCGGGGCAGCTCACGGCCTTGGAGCTTGGGCGGAGGAGGAGCGCCAGCGGCCGGCGGTCCTCGAGCAAATCACCGCGACCGGTCGCCCGGCTTCCAGCGGCCGCGCCCGGTGTTCCCGCTGCTGGTGGTCCAGCGGCCGCGCCCGGTGTTCCCGCTGCCGATGGGAACGGCGTGGGCCCGGCGAGGGAGTCGCGCGGGGCGGCGAGGAACAGGAGCACGGCCTCGAGGAGGTGGTCGAGCACCTTGCAGGACGTGGGGATGGGAATCGCTGCCATGAGACTTGGTGCATGAGCATGGCGCTAGAGGCACTAGCTGCAGGTTTCGCGGAGGAGCATAGCAGCCAATGGAGGTTGGACGGAGTAGCACAGCGGCCGGCCGGAGGAGTAACTACTAGCTAGGCAGGGCCAGCTGGGACAAGGATGAGAGGCAGGAGTTAAAGCGTGCTCATCCATTGCAGAATTGGGGAGAGAGGAGGAGGAAGATGGGGCAGAAGATTTAATGCCAATTAATGCATAGATAGATGCCATGTCAGACATGCACTGAATACATACATTAATACGTGTTTTATACATGGTTATACAAACAGATGGCTAAACACGTGTTGTTCTCTAATTGGATTGTTATCATCCTCGCCCGTACCCGGGTTCCATTGAGTATTTTCGCTTTGGCAACTCTCTTTTGAGATGGTTTTTTACATGACCGGTGATGAATACAAAATTACGTACACCTGGTGACCAAGTGTCCGCAAGAGTTGCCAACTTTCGATGATTATTTTGTGCATTATCACATGAGCCTGTTGGGTTTTTTCTCTCGAAAAAAACCCAATGACCTCAGTGTTCATAAGTTTGAAGCAGAAAAAGTAAAAGATTTGTTTAAAAATATATTTTCAATTTTATCTAGATACCGATGTATCTTGAACTAAAATGCATCTAGTAATATTCATATCTTGACAAAAGTAAGTCACCTATTTTTATATGGAGAGAGTACAAATTTCCTTCTATTTTATTGCAAAGAAGGCCATATGCAAATGTTGTAGTTTTCTCTCCTGTATACCAGATGAGACTCCCAGTAATTTTTTTTATAATTCATTCGAACTAAATGAGTTCTTTGGAGAATTGCATTTTTTAACTAGTTTAACCAAAAGACCGATCTTAGTTTATCCAAATGACCGATCTTATGGAAGAGACTAGACAATTAGTGTGTCTATTTTAGATCTCTCATGGGTCTTATGCCCTGTTTGTTTAAGCTTCTACTTTTACTATTGGAGTTTTTGGGATGCAAAAGCGGACAGGTCAAACAAACAGCAAAAATTACAAAAGCAATTCTCCGAAGCGCGGCGACGGAATACACTACGAGCGCCGAAGCTGGTCAGGACCTGCTTCCTGAGCTTTCTCCGCTTCCTTAATGGTAAATGACCCGATTGTCCCCAACAGTTCAAAATATTTATGCAAGAACTGCCATCCCATATAAGTGCGGCCTGCCCTTGCAAAGCCAACCCGACCCGACACCCCGTGCTCATTTCCCCCCTCCTCCCGTCCCGTTTCCATGGCAGCTAGGGTTAGGTTTCCCCTTCTCGGCCGCCGCCGCCGTTCATGGCCGCCAGCAAGCGCTGCCGCCGTCCCAGCACACGTCCTCCTCTCCGTTCTCGTTCTTCTGAAGCTCGCCGTCCCCGGCCGTCGTCGTCGCCAACAACAGTCGCCGCCGTCCTAGCACTCCTCCCCCTCTCCATTCCCGTCCTCCTGCAGCTCGCCGCCGTCGCCGTTCACGGCCTCCGTGGCCGCCAGCAACCGCCACCGTCCCAGCACTCCTCCTCTCCATTCCCGTCCTCCCGGTCTGGTTGCCGTCGGCTGCCCGCTGGATCGAGCACATCTCCGGCAGGAGGACCTCGTCCTCGTCCTCACCACTGGTAGGACAAGCTCGTCCCAGTCGTCGTGCTACCATCCAACGATGATCCGTGTTCGGGAGCCTTTTTGCTATCCTGAATCTGGGAAGGCAGCAAGATCTGTATGTGTATTCTTTCATCGGTTCATTCCGTGAGATATCTGGGTGGCTGGACCTGTGTGATTCCGTGAAATATCGTGGATGCGTGTGAGATTGCTATTTGACCAAGATCCGTATCTATAGATTCCAAACAGATTTTGTATTTGCTTGCTATTTGCATTAATTCCAAACATTTTGCACACATGGTCATTGGATTTGAGCAAGAGAAGGCAAAAGTCAAAATTGAAAAGCCAAGATAAACATGGACTTCTAAATGTTACGGAGTAATAAACATATTTAAGTGATGTGAGTTGATAAACATGGACAGACGTGATACTACTATGTTATTTTGTATGCGTAATAAAAGGGGCAATTGGGGTAAGTTAGTTATTAGGCATGATAATTATGTAATATTATGTTTAAAAAAAATAATTATGTAATAAAACAGACATAAATAGCTAATTCATTTCAAAACAACATTTATACAACATCTTAAACACTTAAGGGCATTCTAGACATTTCAGTCCTAAAACTAACAGCAGTAGACGTAAAAAGCACTCCTGCCAAACATCAAATCTCTGCTTCCAACAGCTGCTTTCTACAGCTGCTTTTCCACAGCCCACCAGCTGCAGCTGCTTTTCAAAAGCTGCAGCCCAAACAAATAGACCCTTAGAGGCTTGTCAACGAATTTTTTAGGAAAACCGCAAATATGTATTTTAAATATTACGTTGACTAGGATTTCATTTCAAATTTTTGTAGATCGGTTACCATATGCAATTACATATTCTAGCCAGTTTAACCAAAAAAGACGACAATTATATTCGGCGTCGTTAACAAAATCGCAGAGAGAACTCAAAACTCTTATCCACTGGAAGAACATACCAAAAAACCAAACTGTGCAGAGGTAAGGGCATCTCCAACGGGACGACACAAATAGACGTTGAGCGACCGTTTACGTCCGTGCGTGCCTAAAATGAGTCTGGTACCCCTCCAGCAGGACGACGCTAGTGACTAGGCCATCCGCAGCGACGCAAACATGGCCCAAAAATGCGTCAGGTTTGCATCTCTGCGGACGCTCCGCGGACGCACCGGTCGTCCGCCCGATCATCCGCCCGATCGTCGCACAGGCCCGCCACGGGCACAGATGCTTCGTCTTCCGCAGCATATTTTATGGGCGGCGTGCTACAACTTTTCAGGGCCACGTTAATGGCGCGCATCGGCTTTCGCGAGCGTTCACTGCTGGGCGGCGTCGCAGTGGCAGAACATTGAAGGCGAGATGGCATCCGAGCCTCTTAAAAGAACGATGTCGGCGTAATTTCCCTGACCACACCATTGCCAGTGCCCACCCGGCGGACGCCATGGGGAAGAAATGCTGGCCGTTCCACAAGACCAAGAACGACCACGAGGCTAGCGGCTCGCGGTCCGGCAAGAAGCCCTGGGTCGGGCGGTACGTCCGTATACAAGACCAAGAACGACCACGAAGCTAGCGGCTCGCGGTCCGGCAAGAAGCCCGGGGTCGGGCGGTACGTCCGTATCGAGTTCGCGTGCCGCCTTTCGGAGGAAAACCGACCGGTGCCATGGCCGGACGCAAACCTGCCTGGAGGAGGCTGGTACCTCAACTCCAGGCGCGTGCCCGTCCCCCGTGTCGCGCGAGGGCCGAGAGCGCTGGGACGAGGTGCACCGCCGCCGAGTGATCTTGCCGACCGATCTCCGAGAAGATCTGGCGTACACGCTCAACTCCTACAACTACATCTCGTTCGGGACGTGGGAGTACGACGCGCGCCGCTGTGCTGGCTACCTCGGCGACCTCGACTATTTTGACCGCGAGGTCGCCACGGAAGAACAGGAGAACGACGACGAGGACGCGGACGAGGACGGGGACGAGGACGAGCAGGCGGAGTGCGTAGACTACGACCACGACGACAGCGGGCCGGCGTGGGATCTGGAGACCCCGCTGCTGGACATTAGCGAGGAGGAGGCCATTGCCATGGCACTGGCTAATAGCGAGCTCGACGAGATCAACGAGCTCGCTATGTGGGACGGGCTCGCAATCTACATCCGCGAGTTGGCGCTTGCGCAGGGGAGGCTGACGACTCCTCCGGCCATGTCGACGCGTTCCAACGACTGCGCGCCGACTGCTGCTCCGGCCTGGGATCCGTGGCCACCTTCACCACAGCCTCCTGCGCAGGTGACGGCCTGGCCGCAGTTGCCGCAACCTTCCCTTCCTCCTCCACTGCCGACGTACCAGCTTTCATGGCCCACGCCGGAGTTCATCGACCTAGTCACCGACGACGAGCAGTGGCCTCTATAGCTAGTTTTTAGGACGCCTTTATGGCCTTTTAAAATTCTTTTTTATGTTTTTTATTAATGTAAATTATAACTTTTATAAATGGGAAAAAAATATGCGTCGTGCCGCTGGAGCCTCCCCCGATGTAAACGGACACACGGTCAATTTTGACATTTAGGCCGACACGTGTCCATTTGGGCGTCCGAAATGCGTCACCAGGATAGAAATGCTCTAAGAAAAAACACACACATGTGTGAGTGCATGCTTGCCCAGCACCACACTCAACGCAGACGCAAAGGTACCACCTGCTAGTAGGTAGCAGCAGCGACAACAATGGCAAACGTGAGCAGTGCACAACTGTTTAGTCCCATGGATCCATCCATCACACCTTGACCTAACTAGCCAGTACATGTACTTCTACCCAGGCTAGCTCGACGCTGCTGTAAAAGGCGTCCCAAACAGCGCGAAGACACACCATAATTTGGTTTGTCTATTTCTCTATCCATGCGGAATCAATTCCACTTGAACCCCAAATCTACATGAGTTTAGAGCATCTTCAATCTCAGTCGCGTTCCTCAAAACGGTCTCTAAATCGCGTTGAATCAGTGTTTAGGGAATGCTGTTGCTTGGTGCTACGTTTGGACGTGTCTCTCTTCAATCGCACCCTTCAAACAAGGCCCTAAAATTTGTTTTCATTTTCGGTTAGGGTATTTGAAAACACAAACAATTTGTCAAACATAGCGCACAAATAAATATGTTTGCTGAAATTATTTCTAAATTAAAATACAACAAATCAACAACAAACCAAACAAGTTGGGCTAAATCAAGGCACCAAACAAACGAGCAGTTCTTTCATGACCAATGGATACAATCGATGCTTCCAAGTATCACAGGGAATCCTCTCGCTGCATTTTGGGTCATGATCCTTGCAGTCTCTTTTTCAGTTGGCCCTCTCAAGTACTATTTGTCAAATTTTCCCACCACAGATCGACAAAACTTATACATGCACTCAATGGTAGTAGACTCACTAATGCGAATGTAGTCGTCCTGTGTATCGACAGGTACTCCGTGTGCAACCATCCTCATGGCGGCGGTGCACTTCTCAATCAACGAGAACCCGGTTGTGCCAATATCGTCGTGCTTCAGTTTGAAGTAGGGTTCGAACTCTCGAACACTATGGAGGACATACATGACCAAACCCTTGCTCATCTATACCGGCGCTGAAAATTACCGGCATGTGTTGCCTTTTCTGCGAATAAGTCGTTGTGCAGCATGGTATGCCCATCCATCCTCTATCGGGGCTTCGAAATCTTTCTTCCCGGCTTTGAACATCTACGGCGCGGCCTCTTCTTCCTCTCCGCGTCGGTGCCAAGTATGTTTTGGAGGGACGCGATGATCGACAAATTCCCCCGAAGGTCGTCATCGAAGGCTTCCTCTTCCTCCATCATTTCCATGATCATCTCGTCCTCGCTATCCATGACTGAAGCAAAACAAATGGTTCAATTTCATCCGCGGTAGAGGAGGCAATGAACAATAACGTGTCGCACCTACAAGACAAACCGCCAAACACCTTCTGTGCCTGGAGGAGGGGCGGGTTTGCCGGCGCGTTCTGGGACGCGTTGGCGAAGCGGCGGCGCCGAAAAGGGCGTCAGTCGTCACGACGGAGTCCAAAGCAGGAGAAATTGTTCGTCGAGACGGCCGACAAATCGAGCGGTGGCGGAGGGGTGGGAAACGCGGCGAGAAATAAAGGCGAGAAGCAACCGCCCTGGATGTGGTCGCCTCCAGGTGGGTACCCGCCTCGGTTTTCGCTCTGTCCGGTGCGCCAGAAGCATCCCCGTGGAGCGGGGACGACCTCGGGGCGCCGGGCACCGTATTGGGCCGTGTTGGGCGAAAAGGCCCTTTGAGGCGCATGACTGGGGAGGTAAAATAGCCGACGCACCCCAAAAAGCTTTGGGGGCGCTTTGGGGTACGTGAATAGAGATGCTCTTAGGTCTAGTGGACGTGGACGCGATGTGGACAACCCAAATGTCCTCTCCGTTCGTCTCGGGCCCACTAGTCAGTCATATAAATAACATAGCATTTCTGTTTTTTCATTAAAATTAAACTGAATTACAATGGATCTTGCCTAGGTTGTTCTCTACTCTACTCTAGGCCTCGTCGTCGTTCCAGTCGACGACGCGGGATGGACCAGCCCTGTTGGCCTGCCTCACCGTTGCAGCCCTCGTCGCCGCTGGCATCGCTACTTGGGAGCGCATGGATGGCGCCATGCGTCGTTCCTCGTCGTCACTTCCGCTTCGCGCGCCTCGCATGTAGCCTCCATCATGGGAAGGCGGCTTGGCAAGCTAGTCCCCAATGGCATCTCGAGTGGCAACCATCAGCCTACGGCCGCTCGCCACTGCAACCTGCTGATGGGAGAGCTCCTTCAGCTCGTCCTCGCATGTCGCGTTCACCTCCTCGAGGGAGCAGACACACGCGACATATTCGAAGGAGGCCAACAAGGATGCCCGCTGGCCGCTCATCCGCAGATGGTTGAACTCCTGCCCCCAGCCACGTCTTCATTGCCGCGTCCTCCAGCTCCTCATCGGACGACGGGTAGTGCTTGCGCGTGGCATGGGTCAGCTTGGACCATGTGGTTTGCAGGCGGCGAGGCATGGTTCGTAGGCAGGAGTGCGGCGGAGAAGGGGGAGAACGGGTTTGTCTGTTGGGTGAAAGGGTCGCACGTCACGACCTTTTATAGTTGGGTTCCAGGAATGCCGCTCGCGAACATTTCATGCGTATTGAAGGCTACGCGTCTGTTGGGATGCGAAGCGTCATAGCTGCAATGAGAGCGTCTTCCACGGGAAGACGATAAGGCCAAAAAAAATGTTTGTGTGTGGGTGGGTGGGGGGAGGGGGTGGTTTTTGGGTGCGCTGATCCAAACGGTTGTCGAGCTCACCTTCCAAATGGATGAAATCAGACATTTTTTTTTTGTTTGATTTAGGTCGAATCCTTTGAGAATACACTAAGATCTTTGATTCATAGGAATTGTGTAGAAGCTATATAGGATTTAGATTCTATGATTTTTTTGCCTACACTAGTTATTCATAGAAATATATCTTATAGGAAACAATCCAAAAAAAATCGTAGTGCAAATCCGAAAACTCATCTTTCTGTAGATTTTTTTACGGGTAATCTTTCTATAGAATTCGAATTCAACTAAATATGACATACTAATCCTATGTTTTACTATTTCTATCATTTCCTATCCTACGAAACAAAGAACCCCTAAATGAGCAAAGTGTAGTAATAAGATGAGAGCATGCAATTCATATGACATGTCTCCATGTATAATGGCCGCATCATCACTCATGCAGCATCAGCTGGCTGGTGTGGCAGCTTGGGCAATCTGGGACAGAGGCGTCAGAGGAGTATAATTGTCGGGGTATCTGTGACAATGACAGACAGGCAGCAAAGGGGAACAAGTACTGGGCTGGGTGTGAATGTGATTTGAGGTTTCATGTATTGTCAGTGCGTGTACATGCTCTTCTCCTTTTGCAGGGCACAGTCTTTTCCTTCCAACCCTTTTTTCACGGCCAAAAGATCTGCTGGTCGTGCGCACAGCAACAGGTCAAATCAGGTTGCTCCATTTTGTACCATGTATAAACAACATTATTATCTTAACTCACTAAAAACATTAGGGTTTAGGGTTTTTACACAATAAATACAATCATTTGACGACCGAACTTCCCAATCAAGCGCGCACCCGAATCATGGGCGTGAAAGACAGGCGAAAGAATGCTGTCTTCATTTTCTCAGGAAAGAGAGATCCATATGCCAGTTTTCCAATGGGTGGGCTGGGACACAAAAACTGAAACCTCATTGCTAGTAATCGTGTAAGATTTGGTTTTTTTTTTTTTGAAAAGAAGGTAAAAACTTTGCCTCATTCAATTAATGAAGGAGTTTTGGAGATTTGGTATTTTTTGTAGACATAAACTATGCAATGTAACAATTGGCAACTAATAAACAAACCTGCCAAGAAAACGGAACCTAAAGTTCAGAAACCATAGCAATTCATGGGGCATAAGTAAGCACTGAAATTCTTAGTTTCATCTGAGGATGTCTTAAATACCATGGGGTGCATTCTGTAGCGTGGAACTGTGGAGGTGAAGAATATTTGCAAACATTTTTCAGAGAGCAGAGATAGCTAGTCAGTTGAAAACTTAATTTACCAACCGAGAATGCATTCTGAAGCATGGCAGCAAGCGAGAGCTTTTTTTTTTGTTCGACAAACAGAGACCCATATAGGCAAACATTCCAAATTTAATTTGGTGTAAACATTACAAGACACATAGTAACAATTGTGAATTAACAAACCTGGCAAGAAAAGCTAAAAAAAATGAGACTTTAACTACTCATTCATCGAGAATCAGTAAGCATGACAAGAGACGATGGCAGAATTCCGATCTTTCCAAGGGTCCTCTCACACGCATCTAGACATGTACGCCTGCATAAACACATCTCTTCCTGGTGCTTACCTTCATGTGACGCAGATCAATTCACTGAATGCACTTGTATACCGACTAACTGGCCTCTCTCTGAGATTTCCCACAGCTTTATTGAACTGCCCTCTCATGCAAGCCGGAGCGACCAGATCCATGCATGCAGTTCAAGAAAGCTGTGGAAGATCACAGGGAGGGCCATGCAATTCCGACGATCGGCCGCCACCGAGCCGAATAGTGCAAGCAAGGAAAGTGCCATGGACATCATTCATGGCCCATGGGGGATTCAGGGGAGAAGGAGCGGCTGTGGGAGAAGAAGGGGAGGTTGCTTCTTTATAGCACCGAGATGAGGAGGAGGGCGGCATGGGGTTGGTGGAGAGGTTAAGGAACCCAATCCCAAGGAGAATATACATATGGGACCTATAGAAGAAAACCATTCCCCCTTTTATTCTTGCTTATTTTGGCACATCAATCCAAGCTTTCAAGAGCTTTGTGATGGGAAATGATCAGGTGGAAGTCACCTTTTACTGTCAAAGCTCCGTGTAGCAGAAGCTTTTGATAAACATGCAGACTGTAAGCTAGAATGCCATACACATTCATGAGCATAAAAGGAGGCACTAACAAATGAATACTGCAAACTGTAGAAAGACATAAATGTTACTTCCACAGTTCCAAAATGTAAGCCGTCTAAAGATTAGTCAAAAGTCGACGTTTTTAAAGTTTAACCAAGTTTATACACAAAAATATGAATATTTACAGTACTAAATCAGCATTAATAGATTCACCATAAAGTAATTTTTCTTAATCTGTCAATTCGATATTGTAGATGTAAATATTTTTTCCTAAATATTTAGTTAAAGTTTATAAGGTTTGATTTTTGACCGATCCTTAGACGCCTTACATTTTGGGACGGAGGGAGTATTTTTTTTCTTTTCTGAGCTTCAAAGTGCAGGTGAGTTTGAACTTGAGATTTTACATTCATATCTACTCAACTTTTACTTCATCCCCTCACCTATAAAAGGCTACTAGAAAACCGTTAGATCAAAATTTCCCACATGGGTCCTAGCCGTTAGATCAAACCACTTTGAACCATTAGATCGGCTTTTATGTCTAGTTCTGCCTCAAATCGTACTTTTGCTTCACCAAATCAAGAAAAACCATTTTTACTTCACGGAAGCAAAAATAAAAAAAGTTCAACTAACATACAAAAGGAAAAGACACACGGACGTCGCTGGAGACCTTGTAGCAAACAAAAATGGTATTGTAGCTAAATCGACCTCATCGGAGCTGAAGACCTTGTAGCCAAAAAATTATACTAAAGTAGCAAAACCGCAGAACATTTGCAGCAAAAAGATTTATACTATTATAGCATCGTCAACTAAAATCCGGAGACCTCGCCTGCGACCTCGAAGCAAAAGAATTGTACTAAAGTAGCAACACAACAAATCAACTGTAGCAAAAAAAAATACTATTGTAGCATCAATGACCCCGGTGAGCAGCACCACATTCCATAACCGTTAGCAAAACCGACTCCGACGAGTAGCATCGTCGTTCATGGGTGGCAGCATCACCCACTCTGGCTGACAGCATCACCGTCCATGGCTGGCAACACCGTTGGCAACCGGCGGCAACATCGTGACTCCGGCAAGTAGCACCACTGCCCAATGCTTGCAACACGGTCCTCCGTCTCTAGCAGCACCAACGACCACTGGAAGTAGCCTCGCCGCCCTTCGCTTGAAGCATCCTGGTTTTGGCTGGCAGCACCGCCGCCTATGCTTGGTAGCATCGAGGTCCATCATTTGTGGCATTGTTGACCACCGTTGGTAGCACACTATTGACATCGCTTGCAGCATCTTCCGACTTTGACTCACCGGAGCACCTCCACTCCTCGCATCCGAGGGAGAGGTCCTCCGCCTGACGGAGCTCATCAGTGGGCAAAGGGTAGAGGTCTCCCCGTGAGGGGAGCTCGGGCATGCTCGTAGCCACTGAAGCCGAGGGAGAGGTGGATCCGCCGTCACTCGCAACCGCAGGAGAGCCGAGAGGGAGGGGGCGCGTGGTGCGGGTTTGAAAAACACGTCGGGAGGCCTGTTCGTTCGAGGAGTTGGTTCACTATGGTGGTGTGAGGTGCTAGGCGAGCAGGAGCAGGCGATGGTCGGAGGCCGACGTTGAGGCTAAGCAGGGGGTGCGCGGATCAAGCCATGGAGGCAGAAATTGGCCGGATTTGAGGGAGGGTGATGAAAGGATAAGGGTGTGGTTCTCCGGTGCTATCTTCCTACAGCTATTCGGGGGATGGGGGAGGTAGGGTGATGTGGAGTGCAGTGAACCACGAGATTATAAAGGAATCGACGACGCCCGACCTAGAGGAAGAAACGATGTAGCCTTCGTGGTTTGGTGTCCCGTAGTGATATGCTAGGTTCTTCTTACCCTAAATGCGAAGATCGGTTGGCATGCCCACTAGACTAGTTGATTACATCGGGAGGGTTGGCATCGGTAAATAGCAAAAGTTCAAGCAACAATGACAATTGATGATTATTTTTTTTCCGAAAAGGGGATCAAAGCCCCCACCCTCTATATCTAGTGATGCACATAGCCTTATATTATTCATAATGCCAAATGTAGCATCCAAACCAGCTTGACCTGGAAAACAAAACCCGAGGCCTACCCACCGGGAGCCGCGGTCGCCGCCGCCTAGCCCGCGTATCACCGCTGGCCCCACCCGAGTGTCATGCGGACACCGCAATCGCCCTCCCGCAGCAACCCCCACTGGCTCACCACCCGCCAAGAAACAAGATGGCCATCGCAAAGTCGGATCTAGATCCACCGACGTCCTTAGGGCCTCACTTAGCGCGCTCCCATCTCCACCAAGTCGCCATGTCTAGTCCATTGTTTGAGCTCCACGATGCACATTACCGCGAGGGCCGAGCCACCGCCAACCGTGAAGAACTGTTACGCCACCGTCTCCGTCTAGGCTTCGCCCAAGTGGCCTCCCCGCCATGGCTAGGGTTAGCGAGATGACACAAGGGTCACTCTCTATTTGTGCTCCAGGCGGCAGCCCTAATAATTGAAGCTAAAACTTCACTCTAAACGAACTAAAATCGAAATGACACAAGGGTCACTCTCTATTTGTGCTCCAGGCGGCAGCCCTAATAATTGAAGCTAAAACTTCACTCTAAACGAACTAAAATCGAAATGACACAAGGGTCACTCTCTATTTGTGCTCCAGGCGGCAGCCCTAATAATTGAAGCTAAAACTTCACTCTAAACGAACTAAAATCGAAATGACACAAGGGTCACTCTCTATTTGTGCTCCAGGCGGCAGCCCTAATAATTGAAGCTAAAACTTCACTCTAAACGAACTAAAACGGATACATTTCAAATCGATCGAAGATCCTGAACTCAGTTCTAATGCAGGTTTTGTGTTGTACCGGATCGAACGCAGGGTTTGTTCCCGCGCGCGCCATCAAACGAATATATTCCTCGTCGTCGTCGTCGTGGTGCCCGTGGCGGATAGCCGAGCATGCGTGCGCCATTGCGTTGCGTGTGCTAGCTCGTGGCGGAGATGCGGTGGCAGAACGCTGTCAGTCACCACTCACCAGTGAGTGCATCGGGAAGAAGCAAAGCCAATGAGCTGGACAGCCATGCCGTATCATCAGACGGTGCGCCCCGGGCGGCCTGACCTCGCCCGACAGACACTGATCATTCCTCTGATCGAGTCTCTGACTTGTTACTTCGTTTCCACGCCAAATCCGATAGGCTGCCTGGACCCGAGTTCCCACGCAGATAATCCATGAAATCCAGAATCGTTGACGTTCATCGTCTCATTAAGCAGAGGTTCTTCTCTCTGTTCCTTTTCATACCCAGCACACCTAGGAATGTTTCTGAGGGAGTTTTGTTGCTCGCAAATAAGTTTCTCGTCTTCGCTGAGTTTTGGTGTGTCACAGGCTTTGCGTTGGTGGATCGCACGGTTTTTAAAGCTGTTAAAAAGTTGGCTCACAAGGCACACTTAATTTATGCAATTCGAGCACAAGAATGGACCCTTCGTGGCTCTATGCATGCACAGTTCACATGTAACCTTGCATAATTTAGTTAATTTTATCTGTATAAGCACCTTCGATTGGAGATGAGCTCTCCGTGAAAAAAATGTGGCTCAGCGTTGCGAGTCCATTTCCACAACTAATTTGGAGTTTCGTCGAGTTTTTAAGTCTATTTCGTGTTCTCTTTTGGACCTTTTTGGTCGAATTTTATCAAATTCGTGCGACACCGCCGACCATTTGAATTTTCATCTCGTAGTTTTACACAACTTTCGTGTTCGTATTTTTTCGTTTTGACATTGGTAGATGAGTACATCTTCAACTCGCTAGTACACTCTGCAGAGTTTTAGATCTATTCATCCACGAAGGTCAAAAATTAAAACTCTGAACACAGATGTTGTGTGAAAGGTGTGGTGAAACTACTCCTTGAAGAAAATTTTAAATGGTCGACCATGTCCACAAATTTAATAAAATTCATCTAAGCAAGCTCCCAAGGAAACACAAAACTGTGTTTTAAACACTTCATGAAACTATTAACCAAGCATGGGAATGGAAGCACAACATCGAGGTTTTTTATGTACACTTTATATTGAATCAAACCATGGTTGTATAGATTAGAGTGAATTAAGATGAACTAGTATGCTTAAATACAATACACTCAAAGCCTCATCATAAATATGCCTAAATTAAGTTTTGCACTCATATTGCTTCTAGCGGGCTAAGTTGCGCTATTGAGGAAAATTCCATGCGACCAACCTAAGCAGAGGTTTTTTTCTCTGTTCCTTTTCATACGCCAACACACTGGCATGGAGTCCTAGGACTGTTTCTAGATCTGGTTGATCATGGCAAACTATTACTTGGATTTCCAAAAAAAATCATGTTCCAAAATTTGGTCACCATAAATCACGACATGTTGGGTGAGGCGGCGCTCATGCACCATTTGTCTCTTGGGGTCTTGCTTTGGATATTTCGCTAGCCAGAGGGACTAGTGGAGTGCGATCGTGGTTGGCAGCAGCGAGCTAGAAGGCAACCTCAACTACGGATGACAGGTTTCGGGTTTGGGAAACTCCGGGTGAAACTGCAGTGACCTTGGTTGTTGTTGGCGATGGTGGCTTCAGGTTTGGCAAAATCCGGGTGAAACTACATCGACCTTAGTTATTGTTGACGATGGTGACACTCTCTATCATCGCCCCCTTCGCTAGAGGCATCACTGTGGAGTCCTTCTCCACCTCTATTTGTCTAGGCGACGCTTGTCCGTTTTCCACCATCGACTAGGTCGTGTGTGGTCCTGCGACTGTCGTGGATGTCGGAGCAGGGGCTCCGGTATTTTTGCACCCTCTTTGCGTTGATATGTTGAGTGCCTGCTTTGGTCGCTCGGGTGACTTTGTCATCGACTCACGTGGAGGCGCGGCCTAGGGCCGGTGTGGATGTCGGAGCGGTGACTCTGGGTGTTTTCCTACACCGTGTTGCTTTGAGGTGTTTAGGTGTTGACTTTGTTCGCTAGGGTGACTTGGTCGTTGACTTTGTTCGCTAGGGTGACTTGTTCGTCGACTTGTGAGGGGGGGGGGCTGCCTTTGGGGCTAGCATGGTGTGTCATGTGTTGTACGGTTTTCAACTAGTTTTCCTTGTCAACTGTCCACCTCATTTTTGACTTAATAATTTAAATACACTGTTTAGGTTCAATAAAAGAACAGATATACAAAGGAATATAAAGTATTGTTGTCATAAGTGAACAAATAAAAATGTATTGGTCATGTAGCCCAGAATAAATGTTCACATATTTGAAGTCGTCTATTATAAAGAAGTTATTCCCATGATTTCTGTAAAGAAGTGTTAATGGTGTGGAAAGTGCATGTTCATTAATATAATAAAAGTACAAATAAATATCTAAATAGAATAAAAATGAAAATGCATGCATATAATAAAATGTAATGTAACACACATGTTCATTTGTTTCCCCAAAATGAAAAAGGATATTAGAAAAAATAAAATTAAAAACAAGCAAAGAAAATATAAACCCAAAAAGGGGAAACAAATGGGAAAAAGCAACGTGGGCCAGTCCATAGTGGCCGGAGTTGCGCGGCCTCTCAAACAGGAAAGGCCTTTATCTTTGTCCACGCCGAACGGGCTGGGCCAGAGACCCACTTTCCCGTCACTGTCAGCTCTACCCACGGCCCTGAGCAGCCTGCCTAGTCCATGCCCACGCGCTGTCCGCCCGCCTCATCCTTCTTCTTCCCCAAATCAATCCGGTCAAAATCGAGCAGAGCAGCAGGCGACTGATTCCTCCCCCAAACCTTCCAATCCCACTCCCTCGACCCCGCCTCGACGAAGCCATGGTGAGTTCTACCGCCGCGGCGACTCACGATCCGTATCTTGCTTCCCGCGCGGTTCTTCCGATCCCAATTTTGCTGTGATCTGACTGATTTCTTGTTCTTCTTCTGATGATGATGATGGTGCGTGATCGGCCAGGTCTGCATTGGATGCCTGATCCCGCTGTTCCTGATCCCCTTCGTCAACGCGCTCCCGTACCTCTTCGACCTGCTCCTCGTACGTGCCCCTTCCTTCCTCTAGGTTTTGCGTGGTCTACCTACTGTCTGGTGTCGAATTGAATTAGCTAGTATCTACCTGCAGTATTGATTTGTTCAGCACTTGTTGGGTTAGTTTTCGTAGAACCCTTAAACAAACAAATCATGCGTTGGTAGGGGGGATTTGGCTGATCAAACTGTATCCCCCTTACGATTTGGCTGTGGTGGATAGGAATGGGATGGTAGTGGAACGAAGAAAATGAAACCCATGCTAGACCATGCCCCTGAATCATGTGCCGCAGAATGCACCAACGAATCGCAAACCAACTCAAATGGGATGGGACGCTGCGCCCAAGGGCATACATAGCCTGTGATTGCGACTTTGCGGGATGCGTAGTGTTCGTCGAGGGGTATGATGGATTGCACTCTTGTTGAGCCTTCGGGAGGAATAGCAGGGCACTTTAACTGGAAAGATCCTACTCCTTTCGGTAGCAATACATAGATATTCCCACCGATTTAAATACATCGATATGGGGTTAGCGATAATTTTTCTGGCAAGTGATGTACGACCGTCCATGATTTTTGAGTCGCCGACTAATCGCCGAGTAATCGCCAAGTCGTTCTGCCATGGACGAGCCGCACTAGCGACTTGACTCAGCGAGCGAGTCGCGCGACTTCCTCGCTCGCCGGCGACTATACAGCGACTATACGACGGCGGGGAATAGTCGCCGGTCGTCCCTGTTTGTCAGCCAGAAATTTTTTGTGGGGGATCTCTCCCTGTGTCGGTATTTCAGAGAGAAGGGGATGGGATGGGAAAGAAAGGGCAGAGCTCAGGAGGAGAGGCTCGAGCCGCCGCCGTCCGCCACCGGTCGCCGCTGCTCCTCGCCGGCGTCGCAGAGGAAGAAGAGGGGAGAGGGGAGAGGCTCGAGCGAGCTTGCGTGCCTGAGTGCGGCTGGCGGCGCTTGGAGGATTCATGTAATTGCTAGGTTAAGTGAGAGGTGAGGCTGGGAGTTGTTAGCTGGGCCGTGCTGGGCCTGGTCAGCCTGGCTGGGATAGATGACCGGGCCAATTTTGCTCATGTGGCCTTAATGGGCTTTGCAAATGAGAGTATTTTTGGTCGTTTACTGCAGGCGACTTGGGGCGACTATACAAGCCCTAGTCGCTGAGTCAAGTCAGCAAGTCACGAGTCTCAGCCTTGGCGACTTGACTTGACTCGGCGACTCAAAATTCATGCGACCGTCACATACATGAGTGTACTTGTTAAGTGGGTATGCTTGCGGCTGTTTTTATACTTGTATTCTGAACATTGATCTATGTTTTAAATGCCATTGCAGAGCAAGGTTTATCGCATGCTTGGATGGGAATACAGGAAACCTGAAAGAGTCCCAGCTGCTTGCCCGTTCAACCCTGCAGCGAACAAGACTGCAGTAAGCCTTTGTGCCGATGTTAATTTTTCTTCCCTTAGGCTCGTGCTATCGGAAGTTCCTGATATTATTGTTTCTGTCCAGATTATGTACAATATTAGCACACTCTCAGAGTTCACTTACAAAGTATAGCCTGATGCCTAGCTAGTTTGCTTGATAGATAATACCATCCAGCCATTGAAACATCTGACAACAACGTAGTAAACCACCCGATCACTTGTCGTACACATGTTGGACACAAAAGTGTCCTACGCGGAGAAGTTTCGTACAGATAAGGTAGCGGCTAACTTTACTCTTCTTAATCTAGATCATAACCTTAAATGTCCCTGAAACGTAAAACATCTACCAGACCAGTTGTGCATGCTCTGCTTATTGATAGTTTCTATCGGCAATTGGCTTTGGGCTTTATCCTCTTAAGCGCTTATGCATTTAGATTACCCTTTTCTTTGCAGGGTGCAACAGGCGAATCAGAACCTCTAGTGAACCCCCATCTTGCAAGCGGATCAAAACCTCTAGTGGAACCCCAGGTTGCCGGCACAGAAGTGAAGAAGGACGATTAACATGTGTAGTTACTCACTTTGATCTGGCCAAAACAAGATAGCTCTCACTTATTTGTATGTGTGATCGTATTATAACTAAGAAATAATTGCTGTAAGAATGTATATTTCTGGCAATGGTTTGCTGAGTGTTCCCACGGTTCTCTTTCCAGCGTGAATTATTTGTCCGTTCTTTCTGCGTGCTCTGATTTGTCTAATGATGGGTATTACTGTCAATCTCAAAGTGCAAAGTTCCAATTGGAGTGATTCAAATATGTCTTCTTCCAGAACTCACATGCATGCCCAACCTGACAGCAACTTGGGCAGTCATCCATATGACCTGAGTCATGTGTTACAGGAGAAATACTGAAGTTCAGAAGTGATCCAAGTCCATAGTATCACTTCAACCCTGCAGCGAACAAGACTGCATCTAGCCTTCACGCTGATGTTACTTTTTCGTCCCTTATGCTCATGTAAAATCTGAAGTCCTGATATTATTGTTTGTCTTGAGATAATGCATGGCCACTTTCATAATTTACTTACAAAGTATAGCCAGATACCACCTAGCTAATTTGCTGGATACATTGTACAAAAGTAGGAATATAATGTAGCAGCTAGACCCAGTTGGCAGCCATCCTTTACTCTTCTTAAGCTACATGATCATAACCTTATGAATGTCTCTGAAACGTAAAACATCTAGCGGATCACTTGTGCATGACCTGCTTATTGTTTTTTACCCGCAATTGTCTTTGGGCTTAGCCTCTGAAGCACTTATGCGTTTGCATTAACTCCTTTCTTTGTAGGGTGCAAGAGGTGAATCAGAACCTCTAGTGAACCCCCATCTTGCAAGCGAATCAAAGCCTCTAGTGGGACCCCAGACATGCGCAATCCAATCGAAACAAGATAACTCTCAGAGGTCGTTTGGTATCCATCATTTGGGTCTGGAATTCTGGAATTCATTTTGGAATTCCATAGGTGGGCTGTTTGGTTGCCACAGAATTGTGCTGTCATTTCATTTAGGAATTCTAGCAAAATGACTCCATGGGTAAACATGATTCCAAGCTGAAACCTGTCATTTGCAATTCTCTATGGAAGCCTCTACACATTCAATATTGAATTCTGCTGTCATTTGCAATTCCTGTGGCAACCAAACAAGTGTATATTTCTGAAATTACAATGTAAATGAAATGAATACATGTATTCATTTTAAAATGCTACAAACGAAATGAAAGCCTGGCTTCCAAACGACCTCCATATTTCTATTTGTGATTGCATCATAACTAAGAAATATTTGATGTAAGAATGTATATCTGTGGCAATGAATCGCTGAATGTTCCCACGGTTCTCTTTCCAGAGCATGAGTTATATGTTCTTTCTGTGTCCTGACCTGACCTGTCTGACTCCATACAATCATACATATGGCTTCAGTCGGCACATATGGCTTCAGTCGGCTGTTACAGGAGAAACAGAAACACTTCAGCGCAGAAGTGATCTAAGCCCAGATCACTTCACATACTCTAGTATGGCTTCAGTCGGCTGTTAGAGGAGAAACAGAAACACTTCAGCACAGACAGAAGTGATCTAAGTCGAGATCACTTCACATACTCTAGAACAGCATAGAAAGGGTCCAGGTAGAGTGCCCTGAATCCGGTGAACCCGGCGATGAGGCCGAGCTGCCGGAACTCCTCCTCGGACCGCTCCCTCCCCTGGGTCCGGTAGGTGGCCATGACAAAGATGTCGACCTCCAGAAGCGCCCTTGTCCTTGTACTGGTATCTGTTGTCTCCGGCACAAGGGGCTCACAGGCGATAAGCTTCCCGCCCTCCGGCAGCACCTTGTGGCAGTTTTTGAGGATCGCCGTGCACTCGTCATTGGTGCATCCCCCGAGTACCCACTGGAGGAAGAAAAACAAGATGGCAATCAAATGAAATCTTGCTTGATTTCGACGGTATGTGGCAAGGTGTTTGATCGCAGGAGAATCATTCGACACATACCTTGATGAAGATGGCGTCGCCGGAGGGGATAGAATTGAACATGTCACCACCAACATGCCTTACTCCTGTGAAAACAATCCATTCGCAAGCATCTCCATTGTTAGTAGTATGAAATATACATGTCTTGGTCCTACGAATTTATATAGCTGTCCAGCAAAAAATGTGCCCATCATTTCATTTTAGCAGATTAAACAGAGACAAAATAGACTGAAAGTCCTGAGAGGTACAATTGCTTTCGATGGTCTCACCGGCGATGGGCGGGGCGGCGGCGACGACGTCGGGCAGGTCGAAGTTGACGCCCTCCCGGATGGTGGGCACCCTCCTCATGATCATCTCCAAGCAAGCTCCAGAGCTTCCCCCGACATCCACGAGCGTCTCCACGCCCTCGAACCCGCCGCCATAGCCATCCAGCAGCGCCTCCATGAACGGCTCCGAGACCCCCGTCATGGCGCGCAGCATCACCTCGTTCGCCTCCCTGTTCTGGCCGTAGTACGCGTAGGCCGGGACGCCGCCGTTGGCGCGGGCGAAGGGCTCGGGTCCCGCGGGGTCCAGCACGGCGTCGTGGAGCCGCGGCCACGCCAGCACCAGCGCGTCCTGGTGGTGCTGGAGGACGTAGTCGGCGTAGGACGCTCCCGAGGGGCCCGTGGGGACGAGGGTGCGGCCCACGGCGGTGAGCGCGTACCGCCGCTCGCCGGCGGTGGCGGCGTGGGAGCTGGGGCTGGTGTGCTCGGAGAAGACGCCGCGAGAGGTGAGCAGGCGGAGCAGGCGCTCGAGGACGGAGGGGTCCGGGTGGTCCGGCGGGAGGAGGGCGGCGGCCGGGAGGGGCGCGTTGGCGCCGCCCGCCCATATGGTGGCCGGCACGCCGAGGCGGATGACGGCGGTCAGGGCCATCGGGACCGAGATCATGTTGGCCAGCTCCATCATCGCGAGACGCGCTTCCGCCGGCGAGAGGTCATCGACGGCGGGGTTGGGCTCGGCTGCTGGCAACGACATTTTCGTTGAGCTGGATTGGTCGAGTGAGGGGAGACGCCCGCGTGCCTGTGTGACGTGTACTACGTCCCACAAGATATCATTGTTTGTTTGTGACATTAGTAAGTTCATTTACAAAGTACTTTATATTCTACTAAACTACACGAAGATAACAAAAGTGTAGATGTGAATAGTTATTTTCAAATCACCAAAACATATAAATTTTTGTTATTTTTATCTAGCACAAAATAAAAGGAATTTCGGGGTTGAGATTTTTGTATGATTGTGAGATCCTTCGGCGGGCGCCTTGGGCCTGGGCTTGGCTCCACCACGGGGCGGCTCGCGGGAGTTGTGCCAGGTGGACAAGATGGTCCAGATCTTTGTGGGTGCGTCAGATTGCTAATGTCTCTAGTGACAGATGAACCTACGACGGTGGCGCCCGCGGGCATCGTAACCCTTGTTGAAGGCGTCAATGACGCAGTTCAAGTTCCCGCCCATATCGCTCCAGGGGAAACCTAAGATCCGGTTTCCGGGTCAAATGTTGGCAGCGCTTACCGTTGATTTCTCTCCTAGGACAACATGTGGGAGTTGGACCTGACTTGTGAGACCAGCGGAAGATGCTGGTGTTCGAGATGGTGGAGTGGCGTGCCATCTATCCCATCATCGACGATGGATCTCGGCGGCGTGATGCAGCTGGGTCACGGCGGCATATGTGTATTGATGGGCGAGGGCAGGGTAGAGGCGTTGTCTATCATCGTGGCGGTGTCAACAACAGGCTTGGCATGAGTCTTGGATCTCTACCCTGAAGATGGACCATCAGTCGGTGGCGGTGACGGATTCAAAAGTGAGTGCAAGACGTGCTCACCGAGGGTCTGCTAGACCAGACTATTGCTCCTATCTTCGGCACAGGGTGACTCGTTGATGCCTGTTTTTTTTTACGTCAAAGCCTTGAAATGTTGCTTCACCAATTGTCGGGTTTGTAGGTTTTGAGTGGTGGTTTCGGGTTTTGTGATGTACTCCCTCCGTTCTGAAATACTCTGCTTTATAGGCCTAAAATTTATTCTGAAATACTCTGCATTCTAGGCCTAAATTTTGTTCTGAAATACTCTACATCTAGCTTTTAGTCAACAAGAATACGGAAAATGAAGTGTTCCTCCTTTATCTATATTGGATGTTACTATTTTCAATGTAGCTTGGATTGGATGTTACCAATTTAAGTAGTACTAATAAATGCACTACTAATTTGTCTGATTTTTTCTAGAATGTAGACTAAAGTACGGAGGAAGTACACTTTGGAAGTCTTTGTTGAATAAAATCTAAATAACCTCCCTATGCATCTCTTTGATGCAAAAGATGGGTCCCATCCACTATTTCAAAAAAAAGATTCACTATGATCTGGTCCAAACAAGATAGCTCTCACTTAGTTGTATGTGTGATCGCATCATAACTAAGAAATAATTGCTGACAATGGATTGCTGATTGTTCCAACGGTTCTCATTCCAGCGTCAGTAATTTGTGCCTGTTCTTTCTATGTGCTCTGATTTGTCTAATGATGGGTATTACTGTTGATTTCAACTTGAGAAGTTCCAATTAGAATGATTCAAAGATATGTCTTGTTCTAGAACTGAAATGCACGCCCAACCTGACAGCAACTTGGGCAGACATACATATTCCGTATGACCTGAGTCATCTATTACAGGAGAAATACTAAAGCACAGAAGTGATCCAAGCTCATAGCATCACTTGACATACTCCAGGACGGCGTAGAAAGGGTCCAGGTAAAGTGCCCTGAAGCCGGTGAACCCGGCGGTGAGGCCAAGCTGCCGGAACTCCTCCTCGGACCGCTCCCTCCCCTGTGTCCGGTACGTTGTCATGACGAAGATGTCATTCTCCAGCAGCGCCCTCGTCCTCGTGCTAGTGTCGGTCGTCTCCGGCACCACCGGCTCGCAGGCGATGAGCTTCCCGCCCTCCGGCAGCGCCTTGTGGCAGTTCTTCAGGATCGCCGTGCACTCGTCGTTGGTCCACGTCGTTAGGACCCACTGGAGGAAGACGAGAGAAAAAAGTGGGGATATAAATCTTGCTTCATTTAGACAGTTTTTCAGGAGGTGTTTGGTTCTAGCTGGGAAATTCAGGACATACATACCTTCATGAAGATGGCGTCGCCGGAGGGGATGGACTTGAACATGTCTCCACCAACGTGCCTTACTCCTGTGAAAAAGGTTATTTGGAAGCATCTACATTGTTAGTATGTCTTGGTCCTACGAATTTAAATGCAGTATAACAACAAACAAAGGCAAAACACTGTGCCCATCATCTCATTTATTCATTTTAGCAATTTAGGTAGGGACAAGACAAAATGGGCGGAAAATCCTGTGAGCTGGAGCTGCTTTCTCTGACGAGCACTTCGCTCTGAAGCCTGGAACAGGTAAAAAACTTCTGAACCCAAGATGGTAAGCATGGTTTGATTGACCACAAAACTGTGATCTGAAACCTCGATGTCAGACTCCTCTACTGCTGATGTTGATGCCCAAAGAAACAGCGAATTTCCTTCAAAGTTTCTATTGTGTGGCACTGGTAAATCTATGGTGTGTGTGTGCACCTCGTGCCCCACCTGTTCGCGATCTGCGCATTTCTCGTGACCCACATGCGCCATGTCTACTTTGTTGGTTGGTGGCGAGACACTGTTCTTGCGATCGATCTTGTGGCTACTCGTGAGGCATTGTCATTGTCAGTTGTTGTATTTGTACTACGTGCCGATTAGTTTGCTAGTTTCAACCACCGGATCATCAGGAATATCTCATGAGCAATTCATAGAGTAGGGGGTGGTCGATGGTCTTACCGGCAATGGGCGGCGCGGCGGCGACGACGTCGGGGAGGTCGAAGTTGACGCCCTCCCGGATGGTGGGCACGCTGCGCATGATCATCTCGAGGCAAGCCCCAGAGCTGCCCCCGACGTCCACTAGCGTGGCCACGCCCTCGAACCCGCCGCCGTAGCCGTCCAGCAGCGCCTCCATGAACGGCTCGGACACCCCCGTCATGGCGCGCAGCATCACCTCGTTCGCCTCCCGGTCCTGGCCGTAGTATGCGTAGGCTGGCACGCCGCCGTGGGCGCGCGCGAAGGGCTCGGGCCCCGCGGGGTCGAGCACGGCGTCGCGGAGCCGCGGCCAGGCGAGCACCAGCGCGTCCTGGTGGTGCTGGAGGACGTAGTCGGCGTAGGACGCGCCGGAGGGGCCCGTGGGGACCAGGGTGCGGCCGACGGCGGTGAGCGCGTACCGCCGGGCGTGGGAGGTGCCGGGGGTGGCGTGCTCGGAGAAGACGCCGCGGGAGGCGAGCAGGCGGAGGAGGCGCTCGAGGACGGACGGGTCTGGGTGGCCCGCGGGGAGGAGGGCGGCGGCCGGGAGGGGCGCGTTGGCGCCGCCCGCCCAGATGGCGGCCGGCACGCCGAGGCGGATGACGGCGGTCAAGGCCATGGGCACGGAGATCATGTTGGCCAGCTCCATCATCGCGAGACGCGCCTCCGCCGGCGAGAGGTCGGCGGCGGCGGAGGCGGGCTCGGCTGCCGGCGACGACATTTTCGTTGAGCTGGATTGGTGGAGTGAGGGGAGACACCGCGTGTTTGTGTGACGCGCGAGTTATCTATCGGCTGGTAAATAGGGAGTCTGGTGTGCGACATGAGTGATTCTGTTAAGCGATGACACGTGGGGCCACTAGATTCCTGGGGCCACATGGCAGCGTCAATAATTTGCCTGCTCGCCGTGCAAAGGTGGCAGCATATCATCAACAAATCGGATTTGGTCACTAGAGTAACTATAGTGGCGGCTTTCAAAATTGCTGCGCTCTCGAGATTCACGATTAATTTAGAGCAAAGCCGTCTCGCCCAACTTCCGCACTTGTTTTTTTTTATCTAGAAGGTGTTATTCGTTCGAGTGGGTTATCGGTTTCTCGTTTTTCTTGGGAATTGGACCTAAATTTATCCGGAGAGCCCAACAATCCTCGACCTCCTGAAGTGCATTCGGGGAGTCCAGACGAAACAAGAAATGCTTGCCTTTTTTTTAAGAGATGCTTGCGCGAAAGGAAACGATGATTGAACGGGTACACAACTTTTCTGGTTTTCCCAAATATTTACTTTCAGTCTCATCTAAACAGTGTGTGCATGCATTGTATCCTTTGTTCGTCTGTCCTGAAATGTTACTAAGAGCAGGCCAATCATTGATGGTTACGAATAGCAACGCTCGTAGATCAAATTCTTGCTCGGTGTGCTCATCCCACACACGTACACCTGGTTTGGCTCACAACTCCAAAAGTTCATCAACTAATGGCCTTATGTACACATCAATGTCGTTGCCCGGTTGCTTTGGGCCTTGGATAAGCACTGGCATCATAATGAACTTCCGCTTCATGCACAACCAAGGAGGAAGGTTGTAGATACATAGAGTCACGGGCCGGTGCTGTGGATCTGCAGCTCGCTCCCCAAAAGGATTCATGCCATCTGTACTTAGACCAAACCATAAGTTCCTTGCCTCTCCTACAAAATCCGAGAACTCTCTCCCGATGTTTCTCCACTGCCGACCATCAGCGGGGTGCCTCAACATCGCGTCTTTCTTACGTTCTTCCATGTGCCATCGCAACAACTTGGCATGCTCTTTGTTTCTGAACAAACGTTTCAACCGTGGTATTATTGGAGCATACCACATCACCTTCGCAGGAACCCTCTTCTTGGGTGGCTCGCCCTCAACATCCCCAGGGTCATCTTTTCCGATCTTATACCGCAATGCACCGCATATCGGGTATTTTTTCAAATTCTCGTACTTCTCACCGCGGTAGAGGATACAGTCATTAATGCATGCATGTATCTTCTGCACATCTAATCCTAGAGGGCAGACAAGCTTCTTTGCTTCATATGTACCGACGAGCAATTCGTTATTTCTTGGAAACAACTTCTTTAATATTATCATCAAATTTTCAAATCCCGAGTCGACCACACCGACCTCCGCCTTCCATTTCAGCAATTCCAATATGCTACCCAGGTTTCTCTGCCCATCTTCACAACCTGGGTACAACAATTTGTGGTGGTCCTCTAACATCTTGTCGAACTGCAACCTCTCCTTATCCGTGCCACAGTCTCTTCTTGCATCAGAAATGGCCCGACGAATAGCATCATCAACAGGATCATCTGCTGCCTGTTCTTCACCTCCTTCTTCTTCATTGTCTTCCATTGCGGTATCATCGCATTCAGAGAACATAGATCGGTACTGGTTATCGTTATCTTCTTCTTCATCGCCGTCTTCCATCATAACCCCTTCTTCTCCACCGTCTAGCTGGACCCCATGACGTCCGCAGGCCGACGCAAACGGACACAATCGGACATTTTGGACGTCCGAAATGCGTCGGCCCGTTGGAGATGCTTAACACAATGGAACCGTATATTTTTATTCATAGGGAACACAATATAATACTGTATGATAGTACAATAGCCGCTAAAACCATGGCGTGGCTAGTTAAGTAACTTAATCACGACTGTGATCACAGCTCAATTATTTATTTAGGCATAGCTATACGCATATGCATGGGGCCATAGAGAGGCCACATATGAGCTTAGACCTTTGTAGTAGTAGTACGGACGAACGTACGTAGCCCTAGTAGGGGCTCTGCCCAGGGTAGTTGCCCGGTGGGTAGTAGCTGCAGATGATGAAAACGCCGTCGCCGCTGTTGCAGACCACGCGGGCGCAGCCGATCTCTGTCGACCTGCGCCACACCACCTGCTTGTAGTGCCCGCATGGCTCCGTCAAGCAGGTGTTGCTGCTGTGGTCGTAGCCCGCCTTCTCCGACACCCACGAGTTCACGGCGTCCACCGCCGACCAGCTAGCCCCACCGCCGGCTCCTCCGTAGAGGTTCTCGCCGTACGGCCGGCCCGCCGGAGAATGCTCAAGTTTGCAGTCGCTGAGATGCGTCTCCGCGTACTCCTGCGCCCACGCTGCCACGGTGTTGTTCCAGGCGAGCCGTTCGACGCCCACGTCGGCGCGCGCAGCGTTGTGGAGGTCCACGAAGTCCTGCTGCGAGTTTTGGGCCATGACGACGGCGGCCGCCATCGCGGACGCCAGAACGAAGAGCAGTGCAAGCTTCGGCGAGTACTCCATGGCTAATAGTAATGCTTTACAAGATGGATCACAAGTTGTATCTGTAACTGTAATGATGAGCTTTGCTACCACACGGTGATTGTGTATTTATAGCGCATAAGCTCGATGATACGTATGCCTTTTCTAAGCACAGCTTTGGGAATCATGCACCATTGTCCGGTGTCAACTTGGTCTCTCGACCAATCAACATTCTCAAACGTCCGGAAATGAGACCTGCAGCTTCCTTAGAAAGCTACTGCAGCTACTATCCATATCATCAAAATTATTTTAACAATTAGATCTATAATTTATGGGTAGGACTAACAAGAGGCTAAAACTCACGTATGTAACTGTGTAACAATGTTTGACACGTTCAATAAGAAGCACATGTATCAAAAAGGAAGAGAAATCACGTGCCATGTAAAACGTGAAAAAGAAGAAGTCCTCAAAAAGTTGATGAGCATGACAAGACGTGTATATCTCTAGGACTTTAGCTCTGTCTGATAAAAAACAACAAAAAATATATTTATTAGATATTAATTATTTTATTTAATACTCTCCCCATTCCGATATTTAAAGCGTAAATTTCTAAAATAAACACACCATGTTAATTCACATCATAAAAATTATTTTAACTGTTGGACCTCTATAATGCATAGATATGATTTAATGAGAGACTAATAGTCGCGTACATCATAACCGTGTAGCCATGTTTGACACCTTCAATAAGAAGCATATGTATCAAGAAAGGAAGAGAAATCACGTGCTATGTAAGACATCAAAAAGAACGAGTCCTGAAAAAATTGATGAGCTATCTCTAGAACTCTAGCCCTGTCCAATAAAAACAAACAAAATTGTGTATTAGATCTAGAGTATAATTTATGGATAAGAGTTAACAAGAGGCTAAATGTCACCTACCTAACTGTGTAACAATATTTGACATGTTCAATTAGAAGCACATGTATCAAAAAAGAAAGAAAAACCAAGTGCCATGTAATACTCGAAAAAGGAGTCCTGAAAAAATTTGACGAGCTTTGCAAGACATATATCTCTAGGACTCTCTATCCAATAAAAACAGAAAATTATATCCAAATCAACTTGATCTCTCGACCAATCAACATTCTCAAACGTTCAGAAATCAGACCTGCAATTTCCTTAGAAAGCTACAGCAGAGCTGAAGTTCATAAAAATTCTATCTATTTCTATTATATACGAAAACACTATATGGAAGTCTAAAACAAAGAAACCACGTTAATCTACGTCATCAAAATTATTTTAACTATCAAATCAATAATTTCTAGATAGGATTTAAAATAAAAAGAGTCTAATATAAACATACGTGACAATACGGAGGTCTAAAATTGAGACACCACGTTCATCAATATCATCAGAATTATTTTAACTGATAGATTTATAATTTATACATAGTATTTAAGGAGAGACTAATAATCCCGTATATAACCATGTAACAATGTTTGACACGTTCAATGAGAAGCACATGTATCAGAAAAGGAAGAGAAATCACGTTCCATGTAAGACGTGAAAAGGAGAAGTCCACGAAACGTTGATGAGCATGACAAGAGGTATATCTCTAGGACTCTAGCTTTGTCCAATAAATACAAAGAAAAATATATTTATTAGATATTTAATTATATTATTTAATACTCCCTCCATTCCGATATTTAAGGCGTAAAATTCTATAATAATAAACTTACACACCACGTTAATTCACATCATCAAATTTATTTTGACTGTTGGACCTATAACTAGTCATAGTGGGGAGTAACATCGAGTAGGAGTAGTAACATACAAATGTTACTAATCTATGTCACTATCTCTATAGTAGGTAGTAACATATGTGTGGTATCATGCAAGGTCATATTTATTAGGTTGTAGACTCATCTTGTATTGGGAAGTGTGATGTTATGGTAACATAGGTAGTTACCACCTCACTCTCTTTCTTCATTTATTACCATGCCATGTCACCGAAATGCCTTGAGATGTGTGATGTTACTACCTAGTATGTTACTCCTGAGTAGTTTAATGCATAGATATGATTTAACGAGAGACTAATAGTCACATCATAACTGTGTAACCATGTTTGACACGTTTAATAAGAAGCATATGTATAAAAACGGAAGAGAAATCACGTGCCATGTAAGACGTGAAAAATAACGAGTCCTGAAAAAATTGATGAGCTTGACAAGGCAGTATATCTCTAGAACTATAAGTCTTCCAATAAAAACAAAGAAAATATATTTATTTGATAGTAATTATTTTATTTAATACTTCCTCCGTTTCGATATTTGAGACGTAATTTCTTATCAAATTTTTGTGAGAATACTCGGCGCTAGCAATTTCAGTGTGAGTTAGTTGCTACTCTTCCGAAACGAAACTTCCGTTCTTGTTTTGCCTTCAACATCTTCTTGTGGAGCTAGGCCGCCACATTGTTCACTAGGTATCTTCGAAGGAAGCCATGCATGGATGGGAATTTTACCCACGTGTACGGGTATCTGTGGGTACCATACACGCATAGGCGGACTATGGGTACACTTTTATGCCCCATGGATAGTACCCATACCCTGCCCGTTAAACCATTGGCAGGGCACTGATATAGCCTCATACCCGCGGGTATATCCATACCCTGCCCATTTATTGTCAAATCTTACGTGACACATCTATTTTTGTTGACTTATGAGTTAGAATATGAGAATGTGATTTTTATATTATGTTAATTGTTATGTACTAAGCCACGTGTTATTGAGTTGAGATAATTAATTTTTTTAATCAAATTTGTTCTCGATAAATGTAAAATTATGATTGACTTGTGTACAATTTAAAACCTACCCATCAGGTACCCGCCGAGTATGGGTACATGTAAAGTTTTATACCCATAGGTATGGGTATGAGTCGAAGTTTGTACCCATTGTCCATACGGGTATAGGTATGGTACTGCTCTACTCTTCCCAATGCCATCCTTAAAGCCACGTGCACGGCTGCCATGTCGTGCAGGTGATAACACCACTTCGACGGCGTTATTCATGAGACAATCGCCACAACAGCAAGCGTGAGGCCCCTGACGTGGTCTGAGAGATGGCCGATTTTTTGCAAAATAGAAGAAGATACGTATAACTCCACGGTTGGGCATAATTTTGGATTCCATGAAAATAGTAGAGATTACTTTTTTTAGCAAGAATAGTAGAGATTAATAAGTGAGGATATGTAGTGAATATGTGACTAATTAGCATTTTCAAAATGATGACAAATCCAAATAGATGTGGTCATGTGCCATGATAAAACAAATACATGTGAGTAAGACCGTCGATACCCTGTATGAGCAGGCGTGGACAATAGGAAGGAAATAAAAAAATAGGAATATCACTACATATGATAGAAAATAAGGTGAGATAGCGTTTTCATAAGCCGTGCATTAAATATTGTTCAACAACTTAAATTTGGTCAAATAATTTTTCATATGGATATTATTTTAGTAAACAAAACATTTTGTGTGGTCATAAAACAATGTAATTTATAATTCCATACTTATAAAATCTCTGAAACCATAAATTAATTTCATAGACAAGTTCAATATATATGTTGAAGATGAAATGTGAGGGCCAGCTTGCTAGTTATCCCAAAGCGTACGAAACTGACGCATGTGAGCCGCTGTTTTGCAGCGTGACATCGGTGGCATGTACCGATCGGTCGTCCTCGCCCATGGTTTTCACTCATGATGCGTTTGCTCGCCACCGCCAGCAGTTTCCTTGGTCATGTGCATGGTTTAATTTGTTTTTTTTTTCCTTTGGCATGTCAATCTGATTCATATTTATAATCGTGGTGAAACAGATAGAAATTTGGTAACACCAATCTCGAACGGACCGCACGACTGATGTTTGGTTTCGTTCGGGACCAAGTTTGATACCTAGACTTTGTAGCGAGGACTGTAATTCTGAGGCTTAAGTAATACAATTTCTATTCGTAAAAAAAAAAAATCTCGAAGTGACAAATAGTTTCCTTGGTCACGTGCATGGTTTAATTTGTTTTTTTTTTCCTTTGGCATGTCAATCTGATTCATATTTATAATCGTGGTGAAACAGATAGAAATTTGGTAACACCAATCTCGAAGTGACAAATAGATCGAAATCCACGGTGCAAATCTGCACGGGACATAACAAGCACGGAACTTAAAACTCTTGTGCAGTGTGTCATTGAGCTCTTTTGCGTCACACATTGGTCGGATGTTTTCCAGATCCCTTGCGAGTCATAGTTGGTACCATATATAAGCTGCACGTGCAACTAGATCAGCACAAATTTCCGCGTTGGCGGATATTTTTTGCTTCTTCGGGTTCAGCAGAAAATTTGGCTGCAGTGGCAAAGGTTCTATCGACAGGCGCGGCCACGCCTGCCGTTCTCCCTGCAGCGGCAGAGTTGGAGAGTGTGGGTGTTGCCGCGGCAGAAGGCTCCTCACCCAAGCAAACGGTGATGATCGCCGCCTTTGGGGCCGTCGCAGATGATCTGGCATTATGGATGATCATGCGAGTAATGTCAGTTCTATTGTGGACAACTGTTGTTTCCAAATGAATCACCTCGGTTTGAGCTTTCCGTGGACACTTCTGTTCCTGTGAGAAATGCGGAGACCTCGGCGATCAGTTCGCCACGCACTCCTGGTTCGTCAACGAGCTCAAGAGGCACTGGAGTATTTCTGGGAGGTTGATACTCTCAGGCGGATATAATTGCACTAGATGAACAAGCGCGCTTCGCCGCGCCGCCTATGTGACGTTCTAGCATACCCTGGCTGGTGCGATATGAAAATTAGTCGACCAGGCATGAATCGCTAGGGGAATGCAT
The DNA here is from genome assembly GCF_022539505.1 of Lolium rigidum. Taxonomy (NCBI): domain Eukaryota; kingdom Viridiplantae; phylum Streptophyta; class Magnoliopsida; order Poales; family Poaceae; genus Lolium; species Lolium rigidum. The sequence continues at coordinate 275,166,221 of NC_061509.1, forward strand.
GCGTGAGCTGGTCGGTGAGGTGAAGTTGTCTTGAACTACTGCTTTGTTAGTTGTTATCATATATTTTCTCAATTTAATCTCCGAATTATTTAGTGTTTCCTAACTAATGCTTGCTAAAAACACCACTAAGATTGCTCTAACACATGATTCCTGTTTCAAATCAATCGCGCAAATTAGTAAACCATGCAAACATTTTAGTCCATGAAAATAAACTTGCTAGACGACCATTGGGATCTCACATCCGCTTAATTTTTCTAACAGCTACGCAAGTAGGAGTACAATATCAGGACACCTACATAGGCCTCAAGATTGCATGCTGAAATTACATGCATAGTAGCCTAATGAAATTTGCATAACACCCAACGGCATAGCCTTATTACACAGATATTGTACATGGCTTCTGTAACTTCCCTTCTTTCGTCCGTCCAGGAGGCAGTCAAAAGAAAGAGAGAAAGGGGCGGCTATAACGCAAGAGTCATGGCGGTTGTATGCCACAAGGTCCCTATAGACAAGGGGACAAGTGAATCATCGCTTTTGGGCGCAGGCAACCCTCTACCATCCATCCCATTGCATTCCTCTCGTAGTGTACCGTCTCAGACCAGATACATCTATGGAAAGAAAGGATTTCATAGAAAATCTGCATTTTTCTATTTTTTTTATCCCCATGCAAAGTACAACCGCTAGGCAGTGATCTTGTTATAGTATTAATTAGCCAAAGAGAAGCTGCCTCGGGTTAATAGTACTATTCAGGACACATATAATGTAAACAATTTCTGGTATATAATGCCCTAGAGAAAACTCTAATCTGCTCCCCCCCTTTGTGTTTGGCTTTTTCCTTTCTTCTATCTAAATACAAAACTCGCAGATCTCCTGCAAGTACTCGAAAAAAAAGTCTACTCCCTAGATACAAATACCACTGGCATGAGCTGCAGTGAATAAATGGAATGCTCAAGATCTGGAGCTCTGGTTATTCGACGGAGACTTCTTGAATACTCCCTTCTCTCTTGACATTCTACATGACACGAAATTAAAAGCAATAAAGCTGTGCATTTCGTAAGAAACAGCTAGAACCAACCATAAATATACTGCATATTTAAGCATCATGGGATATCAAGTAAAATAGCTTACATCCAAGCAGAGGTGGAGTGGAAGATAGTCCTTGTGACATACCTCAGGAATCTGAAGATGTGGAGGTGACACAGACGAAGCTGCCTCACAAGAGAACACGCCCTTGGCACTCCAACGATGATTGGGACATGGCTGCCGCCACCGCAACATGCTACCGCAGCGAACATTTTTTTTTTTTGAAAGATCAGAACCTAGAACAAAGTCTAGCAGTCAATGAATCAAAGGCTCTGCGCATCAATATATTGTCCGAGATTTCAGTGTTGTATATACATGTTCAGTAGGTAGTTGAAGGAACAAAAGAGAAGATAAATTGCAAACTCATCTATACCAAACGGCTGTTGGTGAGGGTTCAATGTTGTATATGCTTGTTAAGTACTCCTAAGTCTACTACCAACTGACGCAAAGATTCTACTATACATGAAACATGGAAAATAAAAACTTGGTGACCAAATTCCGAAAGCAAAATTAAAACATGCAAACATTAAAAGTATGGTGTCTTCCATTCTGGTGTCCAAGGCGGGCACCTACATCGTGCTGTAACGCGAAGACGATTAAAGCCTGATAAGAAAATCAATCATCATCTCTGGAGCGACATAAATGTATAATAACACTCAGGACCTGCCTACCAATGAAAATGCATCTCCCAAATATCGGAAATATTATTACTCTAAAAGATTTGCTGGGAGAGAAAACGATGGGCAAACTCCATAATAGAAATGTCAAATAAGCTACTTACCTAAAGAAGCACGGAACTTTTAAAATGCATCTCCTACAGATATGTGCAACATTATTACTCTAAACAATTTTCTGGCAGAGAAAACGATGGGCAAACTCCATAATAGAAGTGGCAAATAAGCTACTGACGTAAATAAGCACAAAATTTAGCAGCTGCACAGATGGCAGAAAAATCTGCTCCGGCGCAGCAGGTCAAGCACATAAACCAACATTCATTTGTAAATATCACCACTTACATAAATTCAAGGCGATAATGCAACGGGAGAAATAATACAAAAATGAGGTGTGAATTACCTTGTAAGACTTCTAAGAATATCCAAGGCTATAATGCACACGAACACATATTATGTATCCACATGCCACTCTTCCACAACAGGGAAAACAACAAAGGTTCTCCTGGGCCGTAAACACAAAAACTTGTGCAAAGCGCTGGTCTTCATCCACCCTAGATTGTTCATTTCTGTCCCGCACTGTAATGAAAGGGTAAATAACTCACTTACCATGGACATACTTGTCACCGCCCACATGTAACTATCTAAACGGAAATCATCACAGGGTTGTAAACCGTGCAACACCCATGGCCTGGTGCAAGGTTCAGCTCCTCCAGCATACAGCTTCTTTGCCGAGGCAGGCTTCACTCCGCCAACAAGCATCCTAGGAAGAAGAAAATTGTATAAGCAAGATGATAAACACAAAATACATCGCATAGTGAAATAAAAAGATATAATGATTCACAAATATTCAGATCTCCACTATAAATACATTCGCGCATAAATTAAATTTCATAACCACCTTTATTTTGCGGGAGAATTTCACAACTATCTTGGTTGTAACGCTGATCATTAGCAAGTAGCATCAAATTCGGCAGTACAGCTTGAGGAGTGGTGAAATCTCCTGCATTAAAGGAAAGGCAAAGCACTCGTTGCACAGATCCTCCTCTCGCTCTGCCCACTATCACCATCTGCCACATGTAGGTCTTCAGTGTGTATTATATGTCATTAAAATTAATACAAAAGACTCCATCATTTGTTCTTCCTCTGATCATCCAAGCAGCAGGATAATTAAGAGCACTGACCAAACATGGGGCTCGAGGGGTGGCCTCCTCGAGGTGCGCACAGAGGAAGGCGACTTCTTGGTCATTGTACTGGTAGAGGCATGCGAACTCAGGCATTGCCACCTCTTCCATGTTCAGCTCCTTTATCCCAAGACAACCCAAGCCCTGCCGAAATCAATCAACAAATCACCAACTACCGGCAGTAAACAAACAAATTCGTAGAACAGAAGGAACCAAATTGATTCAAGGAACACGCATCCGACATTCCGACCTGCACCCAGGGCATGCAGTATACCCTGCTCATCCGTGAGCAATTGAACACTAAAATATCTAGCAATACTATCCACACAAAAATGATTCGTTTAGCTCAGCAGTCTGCTATATACCACCCATTTTGTTGCAAAAGTATCAAATTTCTCCCATATATCTCCCTGCTGAACTATTATAACTGAAAGTTAAACTTTCGCTAGCTAAATCTGCCTCACTGTGAATTTTTCGTAAGCCATCACTGCAGTGCTCAAGCAAATGGGCATGGATACGTGTTAATAAAACTGAAGAAACATAGGCATATGTTAAAAATGCAGCTTTCAGTTTGTCTTCAGTCATTGAAAATTAAACTTACTTACAGGGACTCTATGCTCAATTGAACTGAACTCAATGCAGCAGCAGCTTTAGGCAAGCATACCTCGCTATTCAAGTCATTCCCAAACAATGGACATATCAAACAAGTGCATCACAAAGAGTCACGCAAAAGACCCTAATACCATGAACCGAATGGTAGGAATTGAGAGTGAATGAACCTATGGTTCACAGATCCTAGGCCAACATCGACAATCTACCGCGTCTCCCACAACAGGAAGCAGTAACGCACCCCTAACCGCAAGAGAAGTGTCTCAAGCCACGGTGGTGGGGGGCAGGAGATGCGCGGGGAGGTGATGGGGGAAGTTACCGGTGATACCTCCGGGTGGACGCCGCTAGCAGACTATCGAGCAGGCGACCAAGAGTTTTTCATCTGTGCCTCCCCGCCACCATTATTGTGCCACGGCGAGCTTCTCCAGCCAACGCCCCATCCGCCGGCCGCGGCCATCGCCGAGAGGCACCGTCGCGTGGCCGGCCTTGCTTGTCCCCGACGGCCTCAAGAACACGGGTGGAGCTCCGCCGCCTCCCAACCTTGTTTCACTCGCCCCTTGACCTAGGCTCGCTCGCGGTGGCTCGACCTGCCACAGGGACGACCACGAGTGTGGCCGCCGGCCGACGCGTCTCCTCATCTGTGGATCAAGGATCTCACGGAAACCCACCAAGCGGAGATGGGAAAAGAACGTTTCAAGGAGCGCGGAGAGGCAGAGGCCTGAGAAGGCAGCGATCGCAAGTGATTTGTCTAGGTAACTCCGGCGAGGTGGACGGTGGTGATGCGGCTCCGGCCCTCGCTCACCGTCAAAGCGCTGAGAAGGCTGGGATTGCAACAGGATTACATGTTGTATCTAATTCGGGGGGATAGCGATGGAGACGGCCACAGGGGTGAGGTCCAGTGATCGCATCCGCCCGCACACCCAACGCCGACGACACACAGCTGGAGAGGACACATCGACTGGCTCAGGCAAAGGATCACGCTACATCCCCAGGTATTAATTTTATTACGGAGTAATAAGTATTCTTTAAAGTCTTTTACGAATGAAGCAGTGGGTAGCTGCGGCGTCTAAACTAGGTATCAGTTTAGAGCAAGTTTAATAGTATAGTCAGCTGCTGGCTATAAGCCATGTGCCATGTCATTCGTAGCTAACATAGAGCCAACATGTATAATAGTGAGCTATAATCATGTACTACTTTATCAATGGATGGTCCACATTTTACTCTCACAAAGTGCCTAGGAGCACGTGCTAGAGCTGGCTTTTGCATGAGAGCCCACTCCTCTTCTCTCTCCTCTTCTCTCCCATCCAACTAAGCATGAATATATTATTTTAACTCTTATAGCCAGCTGACTAGAACTTATTATACTTGCTCTCAGGGGAATCTCCAAATGAAATAGAAGAGTCAGTGGACAAAATTAAAAATCTTGATATCCAGAGAACTTTGACAACTCTAATAAAGAATGAAGAGAAAGCATTCTTTATCACCCTTGACCACCGGGGGACGGTGTGTCTCGGATTTTTGTTCCGTAGGTCTAGTGTGGCACCACTGGACTCCCTGACCTTCAGGGACGCTGGCGGGCTCGTTGGGGTGTTTGCGAAAGCAAAGCAAGGTGTTTGCCATTGCCGGCGACGACGACGTCCTTGGACGCCGTTCACCTTCTTGGAGGCGTGGCCACGACACACAACTTGTCGCCAGTTGCCTACCCCTGGGCTCTGTCTGCTACCCTAGTTACTAGTGATCCATCCGAGCTCCTCCTCGAAACCCCTTTCGTTGAGGCCATACGTCAGGCAGTACCCGGCTCCATATAGACGGTGTGTCTCCCCTTTGCGCGACCATTCCCGAGCCTAGGGTGGCTGTCTGTGGTGCGTCGTCGCGAGGAGGCACCCCGGTGTTCTTCAACAGCTGGTGGTTTGTCGTGATTGGCATGCGCCGAGACTTAGGCGTTCTCTTGGGGTGGGTGCCGAAGCCTCCGCGAAAGCATTGCACGGCTGGCCCGTGCCGACACCGATGACGCTCGCGAGCGCCATTTTCCTTCCCGGAGGCGCCGTCATGAAGCTTCCCCTTCGAGCTCGGAGTTTCGCCGGCTTCACTAGCGTAGTTAGCCGGATCTCGGGGTGTTGGTGGTCCTCTGTTTTGACAGGATGCTCAGTGTGCTAGTCCTGCATGGTTCAGATCCGCGGAGTGGCGGCTCGGGGCTTGGGGTCTCAAGCTGAGCCGCCGGTGTTTTGCTGAAGTCTTGGGCGCTCTTGGAGATCCTGTAGTTTAGGGCTTTGCCCTGGTCTGCTTGTTCCGTTGTAGTAGGCTTTAGCTCTTCACCACCTGGGCTTGTATCTAGAGCTGGTATCCCCAGTTTTTTCTTTTCTTTTCTCTTTCTTTGTTGCATGCTACCTTGTACTCCTAGCCGGTTGATGGCTTTGTTAATTCAAAGCTGGGCTCGTCGAGCCTTATGTTTAAAAGAATGAAGAGAAAGCTAGGCAAAAGACGGAAGATACAAGTAGTTTTATTTTAAATAAAATGGCTGATATGAGCGAGGACCTTTTTCTAGAAGAACAAGAGCAAGGGGGTGATCACAAGAAAATAACTATGTTGAGCCTTCGAACTCAGTTGTACATAGAAGCGTGCGGCTGAAAAATAAAAAAAGTAAGTTAATGAAAGAGGGTTTTGGAATAGCGTCGGTTTTGGAAACCTTTTAAGAACATAAATTATAGACTTTTTTGCGATCTCAGGAACTGGAAGAGATTCTTTTTCCGTACCATTCCTTACGCACCTAGCAGGGGGGTGCGATATTCATTGGTACTGCCTACCACCGATCGGGCGCTCGGGTGGTATGCTCATAGGCATAAATAATCAAACAATAAAAGTTAAAAAATGTGACGACAGGTGATAGATGTGTAAGATTTCACATCGCAAATAAATCTGATAATTTTGAATGGGGATTAGTAGCTGTTTACGAAGCGGCACAGGACGCTCAGAAAGTAGATTTTCTAGCAGAGTTGGTGCACTTTTGTGAGAATGACTCTATACCGATTATAGTTGGAGGAGATTTTAACATTATTCGTAGACAAGATGAGAAGAATAATGACAATTTTAATGGGAGATGGCCTCTCATGTTTAATGCAATTATCGAAAGCCTACTTTTCAAAGAGATAGCTTTATCAGGAAGGCAATTTACTTGGGAAAATCGGAGAGACACGCCCACCATTGAGAAGCTCGATAGAGTCCTAGTAAGTGTGCCATGGGAACTAAAATTACCTTTAGTGTCAGTTCAAGCACTCACTAGAGCGGGGTCGGATCATACACCTCTCTTGTTAGATACTGGGGAGCAGGCACATTTAGGGAATAAAAAACATTTCTCATTCGAGCTAGCTTGGTTAAAACATGAAGGCTTCCAAGATTTGATACCCACATAATGGTAAAAAAAGTGTTTGAAAAAACAGACATTCAAATTTGGCAAAACAAAATTTGCAATCTATGAAGATTCTTAAGAGGATGGGCAAAAAATTTGAGTGGGGTTTATAGAGATGAGAGAGATAGATTAATTAAAATCATAGAGAAACTTGACCTGAAAGCGAAAACTTCAATTCTTACTGTGGCCGAAAATTCTAGCTTGAGGGAAGCCAATGATCTTTTGGGAAAGCTCAGGAGAGACGGGGAATTAAAATGGGCCCAACATGCAAAGGTTAAACATGCAAAAGGGGGGAATAACACGAAGTATTTCCACCTTATAGCAAATGGCAAACATAGACGCAGGAAAATTTATCAACTAGAACAAGATGAGGGAACTATCATAGGACAGGAAAACCTCATGAGGTATATCAGTGATTATTACAAGCGTCTTTTCGGGGATCCTGAACCAAGCAATGTATGTCTAGATGAATCGGTGAATGGTGACTGAAACGTCGCAAACGTATCTATAAGTTTTTATGCTTCATAAGTTTTTATGCTTCATGCTTGTTTTACATCAATTTATATATGTTTTATATACACTTCATTGCACTTTTATAAATTTTCCGGCACTAACCTATTAACAAGATGTCACAGTGTCAGTTTCCTGTTTTCTGCAGTTTTTATATTTTAGGAAAGTTGTACATGAAATATTCTTGGAATTGGACGACAAAAAAGTCGAAGTCAATATTTTTCCGTAACAAAGACGAAGTCCGAAGGGGGGACGAGGAGGCGCCACAGGGCGGCTAGGCCACCACATGGCGCGACCAAGGGTGGGCCTGCGCCAAGGGCTGGTGTGCCCCCCCAGGCGGCCACCGACCTCGCTCTTCCGTCTATTTATTCACGATCTCGAGAAAACCTAAATACTCGAGCCTCCATCCACGAAAAGTTCCATATCGTCCGCCATTGCAGACCCTAGCTCGGGAGGGTTCTGAAGCTCTTTCCGGCACCCTGCCGGAGAGGGAGATCATCACTGGAGGCCTCTACATCGCCATGCCCGCCTCCGAAGTGATATGTGAGTAGTTCATCCCTATACTATGGGTCCATAGCAGTAGCTAGATGGTTGTCTTCTACAATTTGTGCCTCATGTTTAGATCTTGTGAGCCGCCTATCATGATCAGGATCATCATTATGTACATGTTGTGTTTGCTGGGATCCGATGAATATTGAATACTATGTTGAGATCGATTATATATTTTCATATGTTATTTGTGATCTTGCATACTCTCCGTTGCTATTAGATACTCTCCGTTGTTATTTGTGATCTTGTCATGTATGGTCTTTATTCTGTCAATCGTCCAGATGTAATTTGTTCACCCAACATGTTGTTTATTTTTATGGAGAGACGCCTCTAGTGAACTGTGGACCCCGGTCCTTTCCTTTACACTGATATAATCATCATGTTCTATTTACTTACTGCAAGCACTGTTCTCTTTAATTTCACTGCAAACATCTCTTTCCACGTGATACGTCTAATCCTTTGTGTTCAGCAAAACTGGTGAGATTGACAAACTCACTGTAAGTTGGGGCAAAGTATTTTCGTTGTGTTGTGTGCAGGTTCCACGTTGTTGTTGACGCCGGTAGTGCGTCCTGCCAATAGTCAGCTAGCAACACCTTCAGAAGTCACGCCTTTCTCCTACTGATCGATTAAACATTGGTTTTTTACTGAGTGAAAACTTGCTGATGTGCTCATCATACCTTCCTCTTGGAGTTCCCCAACGATCAAGCACCATCAGTGACATTCCTAAGTTAAAGTAACCAAGAAAATAATATTCTTATCACCGACTTCACAAAGAAGGAGATTCATGAGGCAATAATGCAGATGGAGAAGAATAAGGCCCCGAGACCGGATGAATTTCCAGCTGAATTCTATCAGTCATTTTAGGAGATTATTAAACATGACCTTTTAGCTCTCTTTGCGGATTTCAAACAAGGAAGGTTACCGTTGCACAAATTGAACTTCGGGAATATCATTTTGCTACCGAAAAAAAGAGAATGCAATTCAGATTCAGCAATACCGCCCAATATGCTTACAAAATGTTAGTTTTAATTTTTTTACCAAGGTAGGTACAAATAGAATTACGGGCATTGCGTACAAAGTGATTAGGCCCATTCAAATGGCGTTCATGCCAGACCGTCATATCTTGGAAGGAGTCCTGGTGCTCCACGAAACTGTTCATGAAATTCATCGTAAAAAATTAGATGGAGTAATTCTGAAACTAGATTTTGAAAAGGCATACGATAAAGTTAAATGGGACTTTCTTCAACAAGTGTTATGCATGAAAGGTTTTGATCCGACATGGTGTCAATGGATCAACCAGATTGTGAGTAAAGGAAGTGTTGGAATAAAAGTTAATGATCAATTAGGCCACTACTTTCAAACTAGAAAGGGACTAAGGCAGGGTGATCCGCTATCACCAATTCTTTTAAATATCGTGCGGGCATTTTGGCCATCCTAATTGCAAGAGCAAAATAGGATGGACAGATAGTGGCCTAATTCCAGACTTAGTTGAAGGAGGAGTCTCAATTCTTCAATATGCAGACGATACGATTATTTTCATGGAACAAGATTTTGATAAGGCTATGAACATGAAGTTGATCCTTAGCTTTTTTTTTAACAACTATGGGGACTGAAAAATAAATTATCACAAGAGCGAAATTTATTGCTTTGGTCGCGCAAAAGAAGCAGAAAATGAACATAAAAATCTATTTGGATGTGAGGCATGCTCATTTCCACTAAAATATCTAGGCATACCTGATGACCCACAAGTATAGGGGGTGTATCGTAGTATCTTCGATAAGTAAGAATGTCGATCCCAACGAGGAGCAGAAGGTGTTGACAAACAGTTTTGATGAAGGATTCACTGTAAATGCTCACGGACAAGTATTCGTGGGTTTTTGATGTAACAGATGAATAAAGTACAAGTAAGTAAAATGCGAGAGAAATAATTGCAGCGAGTGGCCCAATCCTTTTTAGCACAAAGGACCATCCGGTTTGTTTACTTATAATGACCAAACGTTCTCGAGGACACACGGGATTTTAGTCTAGTGCTTTCGCTACATACAGCTGATTAATCTTTATTGTTTTGATAAGTGTTGTGTGGGTGAACCTATGCTAATGTACCGCCCTTCCTAGGACTAATACATACTTGTGATTATACCCCTTGCAAGCATCCGCAACTACAAGAAAGTAATTAAGATAAATCTAACCACAGCTCTTAAACTCCGAGATCCTGCGATCCCTCCCGCATCGATATACCAACGGGGCTCAGGTTTCTGTCACTCCGGCAACCCCGCAATTGGCAAACGAATACAAGATGTATTCCCCTAGGCCCATAAATGGTGAAGTATCGTGTAGTCGACGTTCACACGACACCACTAGAAGAATGACACCACAACTTAAATATCATAACATTGAATATTACTCAACCATAATTCACTACTAACATTTAGACTTCACCCATGTCCTCAAGAACTAAACGAACTACTCACGAGACATCATATGGAACATGATCAGAGGTGATATGATAATGAATAACAATCTGAACATAAACCTTGGTTCAACGGTTTCACTCAATAGCATCAATAACAAGTAGAAATCAACACCGGGAGAGTTTCCCCTATCAAACAATCAAGATCAAACCCAAATTGCTACAGCGCTGACGATGACCAGCGGTGGAGATGGCGGTGATGATGGTGGAGATGATGATGATGGTGATGGAGATGATGTCCAGGCTCGTTGGCGGTGACGATGGCGTCGATTTCCCCCTCCGGGAGGGAATTTCCCCGGCGGATTCCTGCCCGCCGGAGAGCTCTTTCTCTCCGGTGTTCTCCGCCCCGCGAGGCGGCTGTAACCCTTCGTGAGGATTCCTCCGTGGCTTAGGTCTTCGGGACGAAGGGTTTCGCGAAGAAAAGGAGGCGAAAGAGGCCGAGGGGGCCCCACACCACATGGTGGCGCGGCCAGAGCCATGGGCCGCGCCACCCTATGGTGTGGGCCCACCCCGGGTCCAACCGGCTCCCCCTTCCGGCTTCCTCCGTCATCTGGAAAAATAGGATTTTTGGTAAAACTTCCTTCCACGAGTTGATCTTCCGAAATATTGCATCCCGACGGTGCTTTTTCCAGCAGAATCCTCGGCTCCGGTGCTCGATCTCCAAATAATCATGAAACATGCAAAATAGATGAAATAACATAAGTATTGTGTCCCAATATGAAATATATCAATGAATAACAGCAAATTATGATATAAAATAGTGATGCAAATTGGACGTATCAATACCATTTCCACTAAAATATCTAGGCATACCTATTCATTACCTTAAGCTCAAGAAAAGTGAATGGTAACCGATTGAGGATCGCTTTGAAAGGAAGCTTGCGAACTGGTTTGGTAAACTTTTATCTTATGGGGATAGATTAATTCTTATTAACTCAGTTCTAACAAGCCTACCCATGTTCATGTTATCTTTCTTTGAAATTCCTAAGGGAGTACGAAACAGATTAGACTTTTCCCGTAGCAGATTTTTTTGGGACTGTGATGCGTGTAGTTGACACGTCCGTTGGGAACCCCAAGAGGAAGGTGTGATGCACACAGCGGCAAGTTTCCCTCAGTAAGAAACCAAGGTTTAATCGAACCAGTAGGAGTCAAGAAGCACGTTGAAGGTTGATGGCGGCGGGATGTAGTGCGGCGCAACACCAGTAGATTCCGGCGCCAACATGGAACCTGCACAACACAACCAAAGTACTTTGCCCCAACGAAACGAGTGAGGTTGTCAATCTCACCGGCTTGTCTGTAACAAAGGGTTAACCGTATTGTGTGGAAGATGATTGTTTGCAGAGAAAACAGTAAAACAAGTATTGCGACAGATTTGTATTTCAGTATTAAAAGAATGGACCGGGGTCCACGGTTCACTAGAGGTGTCTCTCCCATAAGATAAAAGCATGTTGGGTGAACAAATTACGAGTCGGGCAATTGACAAATAGAGAGGGCATAACAATGCACATACATGACATGATAAGTATAGTGAGATTTAATTGGGCATTACGACAAAGTACATAGACCGCCATCCAACCGCATCTATGCCTAAAAAGTCCACCTTCGGGTTATCATCCGAACCCCCTCCAGTATTAAGTTGCAAAGCAACGGACAATTGCATTAAGTATGGTGCGTAATGTAATCAACAACTACATCCTCGGACATAGCGCCAATGTTTTATCCCTAGTGGCAACAAGCACAACACAACCTTAGAACTTTCTATCACCGTCCCGGTGTCAATGCAGGCATGAACCCACTATCGAGCATAAATACTCCCTCTTGGAGTTAAAAGTAAAAACTTGGCCAGAGCCTCTACTAGAAACGGAGAGCATGCAAGATCATAAACAACACATGTGTAATAACTTGATAATTAACATGACATGGTATTCTCTATCCATCGGATCCCGACAAACACAACATATAGAATTACGAGATAGATGATCTTGATCATGTTAGGCAGCTCACAAGATCCAACAATGAAGCACAATGAGGAGAAGACAACCATCTAGCTACCGCTATGGACCCATAGTCCAGGGGTGAACTACTCACTCATCACTCCGGAGGCGACCATGGCGGTGTAGAGTCCTCCGGGAGATGAATCCCCTCTCCGGCAGAGGTGCCGGAGGAGATCTCCAGAATCCCCCGAGATGGGATCGGCGGCGGTGGCGTCTCAGTAAGGTTTTCCGTATCGTGGTTTTTCGCATCAGGGGTTTCGCGACGGAGGCTTTAAGTAGGCGGAAGGGCAGAGTCGGGGGCCAGACGAGGGGGCCACACCATAGGGCGGCGCGGGCCCCCCGGGCCGCGCCGCCTTGTGGTGTCGCCACCTCGTGGCCCCACTTCGTGTGTTCTTCGGTCTTCCGGAAGCTCCGTGGAAAAATAGGCCCCGGGTCTTCGTTTCGTCCAATTCCGAGAATATTTCGTTACTAGGATTTCTGAAACCAAAAACAGCGTAGAAACAGGAACCGGCACTTCGGCATCTTGTTAATAAGTTAGTTCCGTAAAATGCACGAATATGACATAAAGTGTGCATAAAACATGTAGGTATCATCAATAATATGGCATAGAACATAAGAAATTATCGATACATCGGAGACGTATCAAGCATCCCCAAGCTTAGTTCTGCTCGTCCCGAGCAGGTAAAACGATAACAAAGATAATTTCTGAAGTGATATGCCATCATAACCTTGATCATACTATTTGTAAACATATGTAATGAATGCAACGATCAAAACAATGGTAATGACATGAGTAAACAAGTGAATCATATAGCAAAGACTTTTCGTGAATAGTACTTCAAGACAAGTATTAATAAGTCTTGCATAAGAGTTAACTCATAAAGCAATAAATCAAAGTAAAGGCATTAAAGCAACACAAAGGAAGATTAAGTTTCAGCGGTTGCTTTCAACTTGTAACATGTATATCTCATGGATAATTGTCAACATAGGGTAATATAACAAGTACAATATGCAAGTATGTAAGAATCAATGCACAGTTCACACAAGTGTTTGCTTCTTGAGGTGGAGAGAGATAGGTGAACTGACTCAACATAAAAGTAAAGAGAATGGTCCTTCAAAGAGGAAAGCATCGATTGCTATATTTGTGCTAGAGCTTCTATTTTGAAAACATGAAACAATTTTGTCAACGGTAGTAATAAAGCATATGAGTTATGTACATTATATCTTACAAGTTGCAAGTCTCATGCATAGTATACTAATAGTGCCCGCACCTTGTCCTAATTAGCTTGGACTACCTGGATCTTTGCTATGCACATGTTTTGACCAAGTGTCACAATGGGGTACCTCCATGCCGCCTCGTACAAAGGTCTAAGGAGAAAGCTCGCATTTTGGATTTCTCGCTTTTGATTATTCTCAACTTAGACATCCATACCGGGACAACATGGACAACAGATAATGGACTCCTCTTTAATGCATAAGCATGTGGCAACAATTATTATTCTCATATGAGATTGAGGATATATGTCCAAACTGAAACTTCCACCATGAATCATGACTTTAGTTAGCGGCCCAAAGTTCTTCTCTAACAATATGCATGCTCCAACCATGAAGGTGGTAGATCTCTCTTACTTCAGACAAGACGGACATGCATAGCAACTCACATGATATCCAACAAAGAATAGTTGATGGCGTCCCCGTAAACATGGTTATCGCTCAACAAGCAACTTAATAAGAGATAAAGTGCATAAGTACATATTCAATACTACAATAGTTTTTAAGCTATTTGTCCCATGAGCTATATATTGCAAAGGTGAATGATGGGATTTTAAAGGTAGCACTCAAGCAATTTACTTTGGAATGGCGGATAAATACCATGTAGTAGGTAGGTATGGTGGACACAAATGGCATAGTGGTTGGCTCAAGGATTTTGGATGCATGAGAAGTATTCCCTCTCGATACAAGGTTTAGGCTAGCAAGGCTATTTGAAACAAACACAAGGATGAACGGTACAGCAAAACTCACATAAAAGACATATGGTAAACATTATAAGACTCCATACCGTCTTCCTTGTTGTTCAAAACTCAATACTAGATGTTATCTAGACTCTAGAGAAACCAAATATGCAAACCAAATTAGCAAGCTCTAAGTGTTTCTTCATTAATGGGTGCAAAGTATATGATGCAAGAGCTTAAACATGAGCACAACAATTGCCAAGTATCAAATTATCCAAGACATTTTAGAGTTACTACATGTATCATTTTCCAATTCCAACCATATAACAATTTAACGAAGATGAAACTTCGCCTTGAATACTATGAGTAGAGCCTAAGGACATATTTGTCCATATGCTACAGCGGAGCGTGTCTCTCTCCCATAAAGTGAATGCTAGGATCCATTTTATTCAAACAAAACAAAAAACAAAAATAAACCGACGCTCCAAGCAAAGTGCATAAGATGTGACGGAATAAAAATATAGTTTCGGGGAGGAACTCGATAATGTTGTCGATGAAGAAGGGGATGCCTTGGGCATACCCAAGCTTAGACGCTTGAGTCTTCTTAATATATGCAGGGGTGAACCACCGGGGCATCCCCAAGCTTAGAGCTTTCACTCTCCTTGATCATATTGCATCATACTCCTCTCTTGATCCTTGAAAACTTCCTCCACACCAAACTCGAAACAACTCATTAGAGGGTTAGTGCATAATAAAAATTCACATGTTCAGAGGTGACACAATCATTCTTAACACTTCTGGACATTGCATAAAGCTACTGGACATTAGTGGATCAAAGAAATTCATCCAACATAGCAAAAGAGGCAATGCGAAATAAAAGACAGAATCTGTCAAAACAGAACAGTCCGTAAAGATGGATTTTATTAGGCCACCGGACTTGCTCAAACGAAAATGCTCAAATTTAATGAAAGTTGCGTACATATCTGAGGATCATGCTCGTAAATTGGCGTAATTTTCTGAGCTACCTACAGGGAGATAGACCCAGATTCGTGACAAGCAAAGAAATCTGGAACTGCGCAGTAATCCAAATCTAGTACTTACTTTTCTATCAAAGACTTTACTTGGCACAACAAAACATAAAACTAAGATAAGGAGAGGTTGCTACAGTAGTAAACAACTTCCAAGACACAAATATAAAACAAAAATACTGGAGTAAAAACATGGGTTGTCTCCCATAAGCGCTTTTCTTTAACGCCTTTCGGCTAGGCGCGAAAGTGTTTCTTAAGTAACATCAAGAGACGAAGCATCAACATCATAATTTGTTCTAATGATAGAATCATAAGGTAACTTCATTCTCTTTCTAGGGAAGTGTTCCATACCTTTCTTGAGAGGAAATTGATATTTAATATTACCTTCCTTCATATCAATAGTAGCACCAACGGTTCGAAGAAAAGGTCTTCCCAATATAATGGGGCAAGATGCATTGCATTCAATATCCAAGACAACAAAATCAACGGGGACAAGGTTATTGTTAACCATAATATGAACATTATCAACTCTCCCCAAAGGTTTCTTTTTAGCATTATCAGCGAGATTAACATCCAAATAACAATTTTTCAATGGTGGCAAGTCAAGCATATCATAGACTTTTTTAGGCATAACGGAAATACTTGCACCAAGATCACATAAGGCATTACAATCAAAATCTTTGACTCTCATTTTAATGATGGGCTCCCAACCATCCTCTAGCTTTCTAGGAATAGAAGTTTCAAGTTTTAGTTTCTCTTCTCTAGCTTTTATGAGAGCATTTGTAATATGTTTTGTGAAAGCCAAATTTATAGCGCTAGCATTGGGACTCTTAGCAAGTTTTTGCAATAACTTTATAACTTCAGAGATGTGGCAATCATCAAAATCTAAATCATTACAATCTAAAGCAATGGGATTATCATCCCCAAGGTTGGAAAAAATTTCAGCAGTTTTATCACAGTGCAGTTTCAGCAGCTTTAGCAGTTTCAGGTAATTTTGCGCGCTTTGCACTAGGAGTAGAAGCATTGCTAACACCAATTATTTTACTATTGATAGTAGGAGGTGCAGCAACATGTGAATCATTAGCATTGCTAGTGGTGGTAATAGTCCAAACTTTAGCTACATTTTCCTTTTTAGCTAGTTTTTCATTTTCTTCTCTATCCCACCTAGCACGCAGCTTCAGCCATTAATCTTATATTCTCATTAATTCTAACTTGGATGGCATTTGCTGTAGTAACAATTTTATTTTCAATATCCCTATTAGGCATAACTTTCGATTTCAAAAGATCAACATCGGAGGCAAGACTATCAACTCTAGAAACAAGAATATCAATTTTATTGAGCTTTTCCTCAACAGATTTGTTAAAGGCAGTTTGTGTACTAATAAATTCTTTAAGCATGGCTTCAAGTCCAGGGGGTGTATTCCTATTATTGTTGTAAGAATTCCCATAAGAATTAGCATAACCGTTACCATTATTATAAGGATATGGCCTATAGTTATTACTAGAATTGTTCCGATAAGCATTGTTGTTAAAATTATTATTTTTAATGAAGTTTACATCAACATGTTCTTCTTGGGCAACCAATGAAGCTAATGGAACATTATTAGGATCAACATTAGTCCTATCATTCGCAAGCATAGACATAATAGCATCAACTTTATCATTCAAGGAAGAGGATTCTTCAACAGAATTTACCTTCTTACCTTGTGGAGCTCTTTCCGTGTGCCATTCAGAGTAATTAATCATCATATTATCAAGAAGCTTTGTTGCTTCACCAAGAGTGATGGACATAAAGGTACCTCCAGCAGCTGAATCCAATAAATTCCGCGAAGAAAAATTTAGTCCTGCATAGAAGGTTTGGATGATCATCCAAGTAGTCAGTCCATGGGTTGGGCAATTTTTAACCGGAGATTTCATTCTTTCCCAAGCTTGAGCAACATGTTCATTATCTAATTGTTTAAAATTCATTATGCTACTCCTCAAAGATATAATTTTAGCAGGGGGATAATATCTACCAATAAAAGCATTCTTGCATTTAGTCCATGAATCAATACTATTCTTAGGCAGAGATAGCAACCAATCTTTAGCTCTTCCTCTTAATGAGAAAAGAAACAATTTTAATTTTATAATGTCACCATCTACATCTTTATATTTTTGCATTTCACATAGTTCAACAAAATTATTGAGATGGGCAGCAGCATCATCGGAACTAACACCGGAAAATTGCTCTCTCATGACAAGATTAAGTAAAGCAGGTTTAATTTCAAAGAATTCTGCTGTAGTAGCAGGTGGAGCAATAGGTGTGCATAGGAAATCATTATTATTTGTGCTAGTGAAGTCACACAACTTAGTATTTTCAGGGTTGGCCATTTTAGCAATAGTAAATAAAGCAAACTAGATAAAGTAAATGCAAGTAAACTAATTTTTTTGTGTTTTTGATATAGCAAACAAGGTAGTAAATAAAGTAAAGCTAGCAACTAATTTTTTTTGTGTTTTGATATAATGCAGCAAACAAAGTAGTAAATAAAATAAAGCAAGACAAAAACAAAGTAAAGAGATTGAGAACTGGAGACTCCCCTTGCAGCGTGTCTTGATCTCCCGGCAACGGCGCCGTAAATTTGCTTGATGCGTGTAGTTGACACGTCCGTTGGGAACCCCAAGAGGAAGGTGTGATGCACACAGCGGCAAGTTTCCCTCAGTAAGAAATCAAGGTTTAATCGAACCAGTAGGAGTCAAGAAGCACGTTGAAGGTTGATGGCGGCGGGATGTAGTGCGGCGCAACACCGAGATTCCGGCGCCAACGTGGAACCTGCACAACACAACCAAAGTACTTTGCCCCAACGAAACAGTGAGGTTGTCAATCTCACCGGCTTGCTGTAACAAAGGGTTAACCGTATTGTGTGGAAGATGATTGTTTGCAGAGAAAACGAGTAAAACAAGTATTGCAACGAGATTTGTATTTCAGTATTAAAAGAATGGACCGGGGTCCACAGCTCACTAGAGGTGTCTCTCCCATAAGATAAAAGCATGTTGGGTGAACAAATTACAGTCGGGCAATTGACAAATAGAGAGGGCATAACAATGCACATACATGACATGATAAGTATAGTGAGATTTAATTGGGCATTACGACAAAGTACATAGACCGTCATCCAACCGCATCTATGCCTAAAAAGTCCACCTTCAAAGTTATCATCCGAACCCCTCCAGTATTAAGTTGCAAAGCAACGAGACAATTGCATTAAGTATGGTGCGTAATGTAATCAACAACTACATCCTCGGACATAGCGCCAATGTTTTATCCCTAGTGGCAATAGCACAACACAACCTTAGAACTTTTCGTCACCTGTCCTGGTGTCAATGCGGGCATGAACCCACTATCGAGCATAAATACTCCCTCTTGGAGTTAAAAGTAAAAACTTGGCCAGAGCCTCTACTAGAAACGGAGAGCATGCAAGATCATAAACAACACATGTGTAATAACTTGATAATTAACATGACATGGTATTCTCTATCCATCGGATCCCGACAAACACAACATATAGAATTACGAGATAGATGATCTTGATCATGTTAGGCAGCTCACAAGATCCAACAATGAAGCACAATGAGGAGAAGACAACCATCTAGCTACTGCTATGGACCCATAGTCCAGGGGTGAACTACTCACTCATCACTCCGGAGGCGACCATGGCGGTGTAGAGTCCTCCGGGAGATGAATCCCCTCTCCGGCAGGGTGCCGGAGGAGATCTCCGGAATCCCCCGAGATGGGATCGGCGGCGGCGGCGTCTCGCAAGGTTTTCCGTATCGTGGTTTTTCGCGTCGGGGTTTCGCGACGGAGGCTTTAAGTAGGCGGAAGGGCGAGTCGGGGGCCGGACGAGGGGGCCACACCATAGGGCGGCGCGGGCCCCCCGGGCCGCGCCGCCTTGTGGTGTCGCCACCTCGTGGCCCCACTTCGTGTGTTCTTCGGTCTTCCGGAAGCTCCGTGGAAAAATAGGCCCTCGGGTCTTCGTTTCGTCCAATTCCGAGAATATTTCGTTACTAGGATTTCTGAAACCAAAAACAGCGTAAAACGGAACTGGCACTTCGGCATCTTGTTAATAGGTTAGTTCCAGAAAATGCACGAATATGACATAAAGTGTGCATAAAACATGTAGGTATCATCAATAATATGGCATAGAACATAAGAAATTATCGATACGTCGGAGACGTATCAGACTGCGATGGTCTGAAGAAGAAGTACAAACTTACAAAGTGGAATATCATTTGTCGGCCAAAGGATCAAGGCGGTCTAGGCATTGAGGTATTATAAGTTAAGAATAAATGCCTCCTTACTAAATGGTTATATATAATACTTCATGGATACGGGGTATGGCATGAGTTAATCATGAACAAATACTTGCATTCAAAAACACTATCTCAGGTTCAAACAAAAGATTCGGACTCACCGTTTTGGAAGGGTTTAATGAAAGTGCAAGATGATTTCTTCAGTAGAGGTCAATTTCAGGTAGGAAATGGGTTGGAAACTCGATTTTGGGAAGATTCTTGGTTGGGTAATGAACCTATGTTCATTCAATATCCCTCGCTATACAACATAGTGCAAAACAAAAATGTCACGGTAGTCTCTGTCCTAACTAATACCCCTCCCCTTAACATTCGGTTTAGGAGAGGCCTTATAGGAAGTAAATGGAGACAGTGGCTACACCTTGTTGAGCGGCTCATGAATACCCAGTTAAACGATCAAGAAGATAATTTTACTTGAAAGTTGACAAGCAATGGTGTTTTTATGATAAAGTCACTATATTTAGATCTCATGAATGACAACACTCAATATTTGCATAAGGATATTTGGAAGTTGAAAGTACCACTAAAAATCAGAATTTTTATGTGATTTCTTAACTGCAAAGTTATTCTAACAAAAGATAATCTAGCGAGGCGCAATTGGCACGGTAGTTGAAATGTTGCTTTTGTAATCAAGACGAAACAATAGAACATCTCTTTATATCTTGCCCGATGGTTAAAATTATGTGGCGCATAATACATATCGCTTTGAATATCACACCTCCCAATAATATTACACATCTCTTCGGTGACTGGCTGTTGGGTGTTGATAAACATGAAAAAATGCAAATCCAAGTTGGAGCTTGTGCGCTACTATGTGCTATATAAAACACTAGGAATGACTACGTGTTTAACAAATCAAACAAAATATCCTTTTTGCAGGTTAATCTCCTCACTACGCACTGGATCTGAACATGGTCCTTGCTACAGCCAGAGGAGCGGCAACATGATATGGCTATTAGGTGCAGCCGTTTGGAGACAGTTGCTCAGGATTTGTTCAACCAGTTCACTTGGTGACCTGTTGTTAGAGTGACATGTTGATCAGACACATCACCGTATCTCTTAGTTTTATTTCATGTAGCGATCTTATGTTATCCTTAAACTGTGACGATCCCTAATAATGAAATAAATGAGGTTGTATGTATCAATTGGTGCAGAGGCCGGGGTATCCCCATTTCGAAGAAAAAAAAATACCTTGCATCACATTGCAGTTTACTGTCACAACTTGTACAACCTGAAGTCACCATATCACAACTTGAAGTCAGAAGTCACGATATCACAACTTGCATCACAAAATCATTCTAAAGCTAACATGTGGTGTTGTAGTTTTTATAATAACATCTATGCTTATATTTATTTTTCAGTATACGGTATATATTTTCGGTGTTTTCTTCGGGATGTTAAAGCGGCGGTTACATTTTGAAGTCAGAATAAGGTCTTTCTCACTCTGTCCTCGCTTCGGTGGTGCATCTAGCATAAGAGGAGGGCGCTTGGAGTTGTGTGCGTAGCGGATCTGCTGGGAATCCTAGGATTCGGTTTGTTTTCGTATTCGTTGGTTGTGTTTCAGGTCAGTCTCTTTCGATTAATGGTTGTCATCTTTAACGACGGTTGCTACTCTGGTGTGAAGTCCTCTGAGATCTTAACACGATGACTTTCCGTTTATCTACTACAACGAGCTCTACTACGACAAGCTTTTTCTAGCTCCGGTGATGGAGGGCGAGGACGGTGATGCATCTTCAACTCATGTCAGTGTTTATAGTGGTCGCTAGGTGATCGAAAGACATATTTATAATTTTTATTACATTTAGAATTATTTGTAATGCTATTGATTATTAATGAAATGGTGGAATTTTCGGGAAAAAAAAACACGTTCGCGGCAACACGTCTTTTAGGCAACACGTGGGCAGACCAGGTCGGAGCGCACGAAGATGTCAACCGGGCGGCCTGCTCCTGCTGAACGCATCGCTTCAGTCTCCTTTAATCATGTGAAGCGTAATCTGAATGTAGCAGCGCATATTTTAGCTAAGTCTTGTAATAATGTCGCCTCTAGCGAGGTTTCCATTCTGTTCCGGATTGCATCCGGGGAACTCTGTGTATTGATGGTATTTAATCAATAAAGCGCTGTTTTATGTCAAAAAAAAAAAACTCCGCCACCTCCGCACCAACAAATGAAGCATTAAAATACATAAAACGTATATATTAAATTTTGTTACTTTGGTGTTTGCCGCATATTTTTGTGGAAGAGCGTATAAACGTATCTCCAGAGGTCCGATGCATTTGATCACCAAAAATAATCTTCACCACCGACCGCCATGTCATGATTCAGCGGGAGCCAAGCATTTGAGTTGTATAATGCCGCGAGTGTAGGCTTATGTTTTAATTTGAAAGGTGGTTGCTACCACCTAAACTTGTTCTAAATTCTTCTTCTTAATTAACAAGATGAGGCAAAGTTTTTGCCTCCGTTTCAAAATAAAATGATTGACCATTTGTGTTGGCGTAGCCCAGCGACCACACGCAAAAAATTTGTTTGTAATTTTTCAATAGAAATTATTTTACGTAGTGAAAAAAACTGCAAATGAAACCATAATCTACTGGCGTGCCTCCACGGCCGCCTACTGCCGGTTGTCGTTCTGGATGATGGCTAGGAATGGAGACACCCACGGCCATGGCCAGTAGAGAGTGCCATGTTGGGCTGGCATCAGAGGCGTTGGTGCGGGCGGAGGCGGTGGCGTTGTACGCGCGGGCGGAGGCGATGGAGCGCGCCCGTGCTCGCTCGTTGGCGTGACCACAGGTGTCACTGGCGCACACTGAGTCAGGGTGGACTTGCGCAGCTGGACGGCGAGGACGTTCGACCGGCCGAGCTCCTCTAGCTGACTTTGGGCGACTGCCAACTCGAAGGCCTCGTCCTCCCTGAGGTCCGGTGGCTTGATCTCTGGGTTCCCCACCGTGTCTAGAGAAGCGTCATTGGTGAAGAGGGCGTTTCCATGGCCGTCGTCCTCGTCTTTGCCGTGGCCTTCATCTTCGTCCTCTTTGTCGTCGGTCAGACCGACTCCAAGTTAGTGGTTGATGAAGGCAATGTCGCCGAGGTAGCCCGCTCGACGGCGCGGGTGAAACTCCCAACCGCCAAACGTGAACCAGTTGTCGGAGTCGAGGCGGAAAGCTGGATCATCTTGTAGGTACGGTGGCAGGATGAACTGGCAGGGTCGTACCTCGTCACGGCGCTCGCGACCCTCACGCAACACCGGTGCTACTTGCACACAGTGGGATTTGAGAAGCTACCAGGACAGAAGGCTCACATCGGGCAATGGCACCATCCGGTACTCCTCAAACAGTTGCCACGCGAAGTAGACCGGCACGTTGTGGCACCGTTGCTCCTTATTTCCGCCATGAGAGGAGCCTGAGCTACTCGGAGCCGGAGCCCTTTCCCATCAATGTCGCCAACCTGGTGGCTTGCGCTTGCTATCTGAGTCGGAAGGCAACGAAAGGTTGCTCATGACGCCGGCCTCTCGTCGATGGTAGAGATGATGGTGGCGTCTGGTTAGAGATTGGCAGCACGGCTGGCGAGTACAACTTTTATATCGATGCAGACGGAAGCCGAGAAGGCACCGTGGTAATCGAAGGGGCAGCGGTTGCTCTTCCTCCACGGTTTTTGCGCTAGGGAAGGCGCGTCGATTGTCGCCGTTGCCATTCCAACTGTTACAGGCTTGGGAGTCTCGCCGACAGGGCTGGCCCGTGGCGTTATGTGGTCCATGATTTTTCTTTCATCTCTTTGTTGGAGAGGATTCCACGTTAAAATCTAGTGTTTCATAGGTGTGATTTGTTTGTTCATCCTTCTTCTAATTGCTTCCTTATTTGAAACTAAGGCAGAGCGGAAGCTCACAAAATTTTCGAAAACCAAACTGTTGGGTATGCCCTTGACATAATCGTGGTGAGAGGTCTGCGATGCGATGAGGTTTTTTACTGTATACGTATATTGAAACGTTGTGCAGTAAAATGCGTTAGTTAGGGCATCTCCAATGACGCGACGCAAACGGTTGATCCGCCGTGATCGAAATGCGTCTGGGCCCTGCTCCAACGGGGCGATGCAAAGTGACAGTACCGTTCGCGACGCAAACCTGGCCCAAATATGTGCCAGGTTTGCGTCTCCGCGCGCGGACGCTCCGCGGTCCCGCAAAGTGTCCACATTCGGTGCATCCGGGCCTGGTCGGCAGTGACTAGGTAAGAAAAATATTTTTTCATCACTATTGATTGGCCAAAAGGACCATCTTTACAGAGATGGTTAGTCGAGTTAACCTAAAACTACAACATCGTACCGACTGGCAGTCGCGCGGCCTACACCGGCCTCGGTTACTCGCAGTCGCGCGGCCTACTACTGGCCGCCGGAGGGGCCGGCGCCGTCGTCGAAGCGCGAGCGCTTCGCGCACTCCGCACGTCGGGCACGCCGCAGATTGGTCACTCCATCCCACCTGCGGCATTCGAGGGCCTCGGCCAGAGAGGAGTCCCATAGGAGTGTCCTGGCCATAGAGTTGGCATCCTCCTCCGCCGCCTGGGCCGCCGCCTCCTTCGCCGCCGTCTCCTCCGTCACCTAGGCCGCCGCCTGCAACCCCGTCAGCTGGGCGAGAAAGCGGGCCCTATCCCTAGCCGCCTCCGCCACCGCTTTGTCCCTGGCGGCGATGGCGCCCGCCAGCTCCCGGTTCTCCTGCTCGACCCGCGCGGGAAGGGCCCCTCCGCTGGAGTGAGTCCAGGTCGGAGCACATTAACCCCGAGCCATGGCGATCGCATAGCTGTGGGCTTCCTCCTCCGCCAACCAAGCATGACGGCGCAGGGCGTCCCCATCCAGGGTCTCGAAGGACGCGACTAGAAGGAACTGGTCATCGGCGCACTCGAAGCGGCCGGGCACGGGGGCGTCGTCGTCCGCGATGTCGTGGATGACGGCGTCCGCTGGTGGGGCCGCCATCACCACCCGCGCCTCCGCGAGCTTCGCCCTGGCGTCGGCGAGGTCGGCCATGGAGTTGGCGATCTCCGCCCTCGTCGCCGTGAGGCGCCCTTCCGCGTGCTCTGCCGCCTCCGCCTCCGCAACCTCCGCCTCCGCCGCCTCCAGGTCCAGCTGCTCGGCCTGAACGCCGGCGGCGACTACCTCCTCGTCCTCCTCCGGGTGGAGGTGGCGGCACATCTGAACAACGTGTTCCCAACTAATGTGGTCGGCCATGGATGGATGCTAGGTTTAGCTTGAGGTATGCCCGTCACCCCGTCGGTGTCCACCATATATAGCCACGGCGGGGCGGGAAAAGGCGTTGCCGCGCAGGTCGTTTCCCGCGCACGCGAAACGCTGGCGAAACTTGCCAATGCATTGGGCACGCGCGGGAACGACAATCATCGCGCGGGAACAGTTAGTCGCCGGCGGCAGTCCTCGACGGGATGTAAAACGCTATTAACGAGTTTGACACTGTCTCCGCAAAAAAATGTGTCCGCACCGCTGGAGGTACCCGACGCAAACGGTCGCCCTGGACCGCACGACGTCCGCTGACCGACGCAAACGGACACAATCGAACATTTCGAACGTCCGAAATGCGCCGGCCCGTTGGAGATGCTTAACACAATGGAACCGTATATTTTTATTCATAGGGAACACAATATAATACTGTATGATAGTACAATAGCCGCTAAAACCATGGCGTGGCTAGTTAAGTAACTTAATCACGACTGTGATCACAGCTCAATTATTTATTTAGGCATAGCTATACGCATATGCATGGGGCCATAGAGAGGCCACATATGAGCTTAGACCTTTGTAGTAGTAGTACGGACGAACGTACGTAGCCCTAGTAGGGGCTCTGCCCAGGGTAGTTGCCCGGTGGGTAGTAGCTGCAGATGATGAAAACGCCGTCGCCGCTGTTGCAGACCACGCGGGCGCAGCCGATCTCTGTCGACCTGCGCCACACCACCTGCTTGTAGTGCCCGCATGGCTCCGTCAAGCAGGTGTTGCTGCTGTGGTCGTAGCCCGCCTTCTCCGACACCCACGAGTTCACGGCGTCCACCGCCGACCAGCTAGCCCCACCGCCGGCTCCTCCGTAGAGGTTCTCGCCGTACGGCCGGCCCGCCGGAGAATGCTCAAGTTTGCAGTCGCTGAGATGCGTCTCCGCGTACTCCTGCGCCCACGCTGCCACGGTGTTGTTCCAGGCGAGCCGTTCGACGCCCACGTCGGCGCGCGCAGCGTTGTGGAGGTCCACGAAGTCCTGCTGCGAGTTTTGGGCCATGACGACGGCGGCCGCCATCGCGGACGCCAGAACGAAGAGCAGTGCAAGCTTCGGCGAGTACTCCATGGCTAATAGTAATGCTTTACAAGATGGATCACAAGTTGTATCTCTAACTGTAATGATGAGCTTTGCTACCACGGTGATTGTGTATTTATAGCGCATAAGCTCGATGATACGTATGCCTTTTCTAAGCACAGCTTGGGGAATCATGCACCATTGTCCGGTGTCAACTTGGTCTCTCGACCAATCAACATTCTCAAACGTCCGGAAATCAGACCTGCAGTTTCCTTAGAAAGCTACTGCAGCTACTACCCAGAAATTACAACCTTCCAAATAGGAACTATCATCAAAATTATTTTAACAATTAGATCTATAATTTATGGGTAGGACTAACAAGAGGCTAAAACTCACGTATGTAACTGTGTAACAATGTTTGACACATTCAATAAGAAGCACATGTATCAAAAAGGAAGAGAAATCACGTGCCATGTAAAACGTGAAAAAGAAGAAGTCCTCAAAAAGTTGATGAGCATGACAAGACGTGTATATCTCTAGGACTTTAGCTCTGTCTGATAAAAAAAATATTTATTAGATATTAATTATTTTATTTAATACTCCCCCCATTCCGATATTTAAAGCGTAAATTTCTAAAATAAACACACCATGTTAATTCACATCATAAAAATTATTTTAACTGTTGGACCTCTATAATGCATAGATATGATTTAACGAGAGACTAATAGTCGCGTACATCATAACAGTGTAGCCATGTTTGACACCTTCAATAAGAAGCATATGTATCAAGAAAGGAAGAGAAATCACGTGCTATGTTAGACATCAAAAAGAACGAGTCCTGAAAAAATTGATGAGCTTCACAAGACGTATATCTCTAGAACTCTAGCCCTGTCCAATAAAAACAAACAAAATTGTATTTATTAGATATTAATTATTTTATTTAATACTTCCACCGTTTCGATATTTAAGCTGTAATTTTTTTTATCAATTTTTCGTCAGAAAACG
Organism: Lolium rigidum; assembly: GCF_022539505.1. Classification (NCBI taxonomy): domain Eukaryota; kingdom Viridiplantae; phylum Streptophyta; class Magnoliopsida; order Poales; family Poaceae; genus Lolium; species Lolium rigidum. The sequence continues at coordinate 275,193,295 of NC_061509.1, forward strand.
AGGCGTTGGCAATTTCAGTACGATTTAGTTGCTACTCTCCCGAAACTAACCTTCGGTTCACGTTTTGCCTTCGACGTCTCTGCACCTAGCGTGAAGTTAGGCCGCCACATTCTCGACTACATCTCTTCGAAGGAAGCTAGGCCACCACATTGTCGACTACGTCTCTTCGAAGGAAGCCGTGTACGCGGCTGCGATGTCAAGAAGGTGGCACCACCACTTCGTCGGCATTATCCATGAGACAACCGCAACAGCAGCAAGCGTGAGGCCCCTGGCGTGGTCCGACAGATGGCCAACTTTTTGCAAAACTGAAGATACGTACTACTCCCGGGTTGGGCATAATTCGGGTGCCATGAAAATAGTAGATATTAATTATGCGAGGATATGTAGTGAATATGTGACTAATTAGTATTTTCAAAATTATAACCAATCCAACTCGATGTAGTCATGTGACATGATAAAATAAATAAATGTGAGTAAGACCGTCGATACCCATATGAACAGGCGTGGACAATAGGAAGGACATAAAAAAATACTCCCTCCGTCCTAAAATGTAAGGCGTCTAAGGATTAGTCAAAAGTCAACGTTTTTTAAGTTTGAACAAGTTTATACACAAAAATATAAGCATTTACAGTACTGAATCAACATGAATAGATTCACCATAACATATATTTTCTTAATATGTCCATTTGATATTGTAGATGTAAATATATTTTTCTAAATATTTGATCAAAGTTAGTAAAGTTTGACTTTTGATCAGTCCTTAGATGCCTTACATTTTGGGACGGAGGCGGTAGAAATATCACTACATATGGTAGAAAATAAGGTGTGATAGTGTTTTCGTAAATCGTGTATTAAATATTGTTCAACAACTTAAATTATGTCTAACAATTTTTCATATGGGTATTATTTTAGTGAACAAAACATTTTGTGTGGTCATAAAACAATGTAACTTATAATTCCATACTTATAAAATCTTCGAAACCATAATAAATTAATTTCATTGACAGGTTCAATATGTTGAAGATGAAATGTGAGGGCTAGCTCCGCTGGTTTGAGCGTCACATCGGCGGCATGTACCGATCGGTCGTCCACGCCCATGGTTTTCACGCATGAGGGCATATCCACACGCGCGATGCAAATCGGTGTTCGCGCGTTTGCGTCGTGCGGCGAATGCAAGAAAGATCGTTTTTGTCCGCGCGTCCGTTTACGTCTGGGGGTGCCTCTAGCGGCCCGACGCATTTCCGTGTCGGCATAAATTATGAAGTTTGAAAACAACAAAATAAAGAGTTTCAACGAAGTCATAGTTATGATATCCAAATTTCAAAAAGTCTACATAAAAATAAGACGATATTCCTCTAGGCATGGTCTTCATGGCCAGCCAATGGCCACTGATGTTCAATCAGATCCGTCTGCAACCGTTTGCACACGTTCTCGTCGGTGACTGATGCGTGCAGTTGACACACGTCCGTTGGGAACCCCAAGAGGAAGGTGTGATGCAGACAGTAGCAAGTTTTCCCTCAGAAAGAAACCAAGGTTTATCGAACCAGGAGGAGCCAAGAAGCACGTTGAAGGTTGATGGTGACGGAATGTAATGCGGCGCAACACCAGGGATTCCGGCGCCAACGTGGAACCTGCACAACACAACCAAAGTACTTTGCCCCAACGAAACAATGAGGTTGTCAATCTCACCGGCTTGCTGTAACAAAGGATTAACCGTATTGTGTGGAAGATGATTGTTTGCAGAAAACAGTAAAACAAGTATTGCAGTAGATTGTATGCGATGTAAAGAATAGGACCGGGGTCCACAGTTCACTAGAGGTGTCTCTCCCATAAGATAAAAGCACGTTGGGTGAACAAATTACAGTCGGGCAATTGACAAATAGAGAGGGCATAACAATGCACATACATGACATGATAAATATAGTGAGATTTAATTGGGCATTACGACAAAGTACATAGACCGCTATCCAGCCATGCATCTATGCCTAAAAAGTCCACCTTCAGGTTATCATCCGAACCCCTTCCAAGTATTAAGTTGCAAAACAACAGACAATTGCATTAAGTATGGTGCGTAATGTAATCAATAACTACATCCTTAGACATAGCATCAATGTTTTATCCCTAGTAGCAACAAGCACATCCACAACCTTAGAACTTTCTCGTCATCGTCCCAGCATTTAATGGAGGCATGAACCCACTATCGAGCATAAATACTCCCTCTTGGAGTTAAGAGCAAAAACTTGGCCAGAGCCTCTACTAATAACGGAGAGCATGCAAGATCATAAACAACACATAGGTAATAACTTGATAATTAACATAACATAGTATTCTCTATCCATCAGATCCCGATAAACACAACATATAGAATTACAGATAGATGATCTTGATCATGTTAGGCAGCTCACAAGATCCAAGAATGAAGCACAATGAGGAGAAGACAACCATCTAGCTACTGCTATGGACCCATAGTCCAGGGGTGAACTACTCACTCATCACTCCGGAGGCGACCATGGCGGTGAAGAGTCCTCCGGGAGATGAATCCCCTCTCCGGCGAGGTGCCGGAGGAGATCTCCAGAATCCCCGAGATGGGATTGGCGGCGGCGGCGTCTCGCAAGGTTTTCCGTATCGTGGCTCTCGCATCGGGGGTTTCGCGACGAAGGCTATTTGTAGGCGGAAGGGCAGGTAAAGAGGAAGCACGAGGGGCCCACACCATAGGTCGGCGCGGCCGAGGCCTCGGGCCCCGCCGCCCCGGTGTTTCGCCACCTCGTGGCCCCACTTCGACTCTCCTTCGGTCTTCCGGAAGCTTCGTGGCAAAATAGGACCCCGGGCGTTGATTTCGTCCAATTCCGAGAATATTTCTTTACTAGGATTTCTGAAACCAAAAACAGCAGAAAACAAGAACCGGCTCTTCGACATCTCGTTAATAGGTTAGTGCCGTAAAATGCATAAATACGACATATAATGTGTATAAAACATGTAGATATCATCAATAATGTAGCATGGAACATAAGAAATTATCGATACGTCGGAGACGTATCAGCATCCCCAAGCTTAGTTCTGCTCGTCCCGAGCAGGTAAAACGATAACAAAGATAATTTCTGGAGTGACATGCCATCATAACCTTGATCATACTATTTGTAAACATATGTAATGAATGCAGCGATCAAAACAATGGTAATGACATGAGTAAACAAATGAATCATAAAGCAAAGACTTTTCATGAATAGTACTTCAAGACAAGCATCAATAAGTCTTGCATAAGAGTTAACTCATAAAGCAATAAATCAAAGTAAAGGTATTGAAGCAACACAAAGGAAGATTAAGTTTAGTGGTTGCTGATACGTCTCCAACGTATCGATAATTTCTTGTGTTCCATGCCACATTATTGATGTTATCTACATGTTATATGCACACTTTATGTCATATTCGTGCATTTTCTGGAACTAACCTATTAACAAGATGCCGAAGTGCCGGTTCCTGTTTTCTGCTGTTTTTGGTTTCGAAATCCTAGTAACGAAATATTCTCGGAATCGGACGAAATCAAAGCCAAAGATCTTAGAATCCCCGGAAGCATCCGGAACACACCGGAGAAGTCGAGGGGGGCCACAGGCCCACCAAACCGCAGGCCGGCGCGGCCGAGAGGGGGCCGCGCCGCCCTATAGTCCGGCCCCCACTGTCAGCCCTCCTGCGCCGCCTCTTCGCCTATATAAAGCCCCTGGATCGAAAACCCCGATGCGAAGAACCACGATACGGAAAACCTTCCGGAGCCGCCGCCATCGCGAAGCCAAGATCCGGGGACAGGAGTCTCCGTTCCGGCACCCTGCCGGAGCGGGGAAGTGCCCCGGAAGGCTTCTCCATCGACACCGCTGCCATCTCCACCGCCATCTTCATCACCGCCGTTGCTCCCATGAGGAGGGAGTAGTTCTCCATCGAGGCTCGGGGCTGTACCGGTAGCTATGTGGTTCATCTCTCTCCTATGTGTTTCAATACAATAATCTCATGAGCTGCCTTACATGATTGAGATTCATATGATGATGCTTGTAATCTAGATGTCATTATGCTAGTCAAGTGAGTTTTACTTATGTGATCTCCGGAGACTCCTTGTCCCACGTGTGTAAAGGTGACAGTGTGTGCACCGTGTGGGTCTCTTAGGCCATATTTCACGAGAATACTTACTCAATGTTGAATGGCATAGTGAGGTGCTTATTTATATCTCTTTAAGATTGCAACATGTTTTGTATCACAATTTATCTATGTGCTACTCTAGTGATTTGTTATTAAAGTAGTTTATTCCTCCTGCATGTGTGCAAAGGTGACGAGTGCGTGCACCGTGTTAGTACTTGGTTTATGCTATGATCATGATCTCTTGTAGATTGCGAAGTTAACTATTGCTATGATAATATTGATGTGATCTATTCCTCCTACATATGCATGAAGGTGACGAGTGTGCATGCTATGCTAGTACTTGGTTTAGTCTGTTGATCTATCTTACACTAAAGGTTACTTAAACATGAGCATTATTGTGGAGCTTGTTAACTCCGGCATTGAGGGTTCGTGTAATCCTACGCAATGTGTTCATCATCCAACAAAAGTGTAGAGTATGCATTTATCTGTTCTTTTATGTGATCAATGTTGAGAGTGTCCACTAGTGAAAGTGTAATCCCTAGGCCTTGTTCCTAAATACTGCTGAGTTACTACTGCTTGTTTACTATTTTACTGCGTTACTACTGCTGCGTTACTACTGCTGCGTTACTACTGCTTGTTTACTGTCCTGGGCAAAGCACTTTTCTGGTGTCGTTGCCGTTGCTACTACTTATTCATACCACCTGTATTTCACTATCTCTTCGCCGAACTAGTGCACCTATTAGGTGTGTTGGGGACACAAGAGACTTCTTGCTTTGTGGTTGCAGTGGTTGCATGAGAGGGATATCTTTGACCTCTTCCTCCCCGAGTTCGATAAACCTTGGGTATCCACTTAAGGGAAACTTGCTGCTGTTCTACAAACCTCTCGCTCTTGGAGGCCCAACACTGTCTACAAGAATAGAAGCTCCCGTAGACATCAAGCACTTTTCTCGGCGCCGTTGCCGGGGAGGAAAGGTAAAAGGCTCTCATACTACGGTCTCAGGTAAAGTATTTTTCTGGCGCCGTTGTGTGTGTGCTCAAAGCTATTTCCTTTAGATCCTGCAATTGCATCTTTTTGTTTCTTGTTTACACTAGTTTGGCATAATGTACAAGAGTGAGCTTCTTATTCTATTTCCTGATTTAAAACATGGATTGTTTGATGCAAAAATTAAAAAACCTATGAAATCTTCTTTGCATGCTGGTAGTAATATTAGTATGAACGCTTTGAACACCATTGTTGACAATAATATAGAAAGTTCTAAGCTTGGGGAAGCTGGTTTGCATGATATTTTTAGTCCCCCAAGCATTGAGGAGAAAATTTTCTTTGATGATACTTTGCCTCCCATATGTGATGATTATAATGATAGTGGTCTTTTGGTACAACCTACTATGGAGAGTGAATTTTGTTGTGATTATACTATGCCTCCTACACTTGATGAGAATAATAATGATAGCTACTTTATTGAATTTGCTCCCACTACAACTAATAAAATTGATTATGCTTATGTGGAGAGTAATAATTTTATGCATGAGACTCATGATAAGAATGCTTTATGTGATAGTTATATTGTTGAGTTTGCTCATGATGCTACTGAAAGTTATTATGAGAGAGGAAAATATGGTTGTAGAAATTTTCATGTTACTAAAACACCTCTCTATGTGCTGAAATTTTTGAAGCTACACTTGTTTTATCTTCCTATGCTTGTTACTTTGCTCTTCATGAACTTGTTTATTTACAAGATTCCTATGCATAGGAAGCATGTTAGACTTAAACGTGTTTTGAATTTGCCTCTTGATGCTCTCTCTTGCTTCAAATACTATTTCTTGCGAGTGCATCATTAAAACTGCTGAGCCCATCTTAATGGCTGAAAAGAAAGAACTTCTTGGGAGATAACCCATGTGTTATTTTGCTACAGTACTTTGTTTTATATTTGTGTCTTGGAAGTTGTTTACTACTGTAGCAACCTCTCCTTATCTTAGTTTTGTGTTTTGTTGTGCCAAGTAAAGTCTTTGATAGTAAAGTAAGTACTAGATTTGGATTACTGCGCAGAAACAGATTTCTTTGCTGTCACGAATCTGGGTCTAATTCTCTGTAGGTAACTCAGAAAATTATGCCAATTTACGTGAGTGATCCTCAGATATGTACGCAACTTTCATTCAATTTGAGCATTTTCATTTGAGCAAGTCTGGTGGCCTAATAAAATCCATCTTTACGGACTGTTCTGTTTTGACAGATTCTGCCTTGTATTTCGCATTGCCTCTTTTGCTATGTTGGATGAATTTCTTTGATCCATTAATGTCCAGTAGCTTTATGCAATGTCCAGAAGTGTTAAGAATGATTGTGTCACCTCTGAACATGTTAATTTTTATTGTCCACTAACCCTCTAATGAGTTGTTTCGAGTTTGGTGTGGAAGAAGTTTTCAAGGGTCAAGAGAGGAGGATGATATACTACGATCAAGAAGAGTGAAAAGTCTAAGCTTGGGGATGCCCCGGTGGTTCATCCCTGCATATATCAAGAAGACTCAAGCGTCTAAGCTTGGGGATGCCCAAGGCATCCCCTTCTTCATCGATAAATTATCGGGTTCCTTCTCTTGAAACTATATTTTTATTCGGTCACATCTTATGTGCTTTACTTGGAGCGTCCGTGTGCTTTTGTTTTTGTTTTTGTTTTTGTTTGAATAAATTGGATTACATCATGCTTGTGTGGGAGAGAGACACGCTCCGTTGGTTCATATGAACACATGTGTTCTTAGCTCATAATATTCATGGCGAAGTTTCCTCTTCGTTAAATTGTTATATGGTTGGAATTGGAAAATGATACATGTAGTAATTGCTATAAATGTCTTGGGTAATGTGATACTTGGCAATTGTTGTGCTCATGTTTAAGCTCTTGCATCATATGCTTTGCACCCATTAATGAAGAAATACATAGAGCATGCTAAAATTTGGTTTGCATATTTGGTTTCTCTAAAGTCTAGATAATTTCTAGTATTGAGTTTTGAACAACAAGGAAGACGGTGTAGAGTCTTATAATGTTTTCAATATGTCTTTTATGTGAGTTTTGCTGCACCGGTTCATCCTTGTGTTTGTTTCAAATAACCTTGCTAGCCTAAACCTTGTATCGAGAGGGAATACTTCTCATGCATCCAAAATACTTGAGCCAACCACTATGCCATTTGTGTCCACCATACCTACCTATACTACATGGTATTTTCCCGCCATTCCAAAGTAAATTGCTTGAGTGCTACCTTTAAAATTCCATCATTCACCTTTGCAATATATAGCTCATGGGACAAATAGCTTAAAAACTATTGTGGTATTGAATATGTAATTATGCACTTAATCTCTTATTAAGTTGCTTGTTGAGCGATAACCATGTTTCTGGGGACGCCATCAACTATTCTTTGTTGGATATCATGTGAGTTGCTATGCATGTCCGTCTTGTCTGAAGCAAGAGAGATCTACCACCTTCATGGTTGGAGCATGCATGTTGTTAGAGAAGAACTTTGGGCCGCTAACTAAAGCCATGATTCATGGTGGAAGTTTCAGTTTGGACACATATCCTCAATCTCATATGAGAATAATAATTGTTGCCACATGCTTATGCATAAAAGAGGAGTCCATTATCTGTTGTCCATGTTGTCCCGGTATGGATGTCTAAGTTGAGAATAATCAAAAGCGAGAAATCCAAAATGCGAGCTTTCTCCTTAGACCTTTGTACGTGGCGGCATGGAGGTACCCTATTGTGACACTTGGTCAAAACATGTGCATTGCAAAGATCCGGTAGTCCAAGTTAATTAGGACAAGGTGCGGGCACTATTAGTACACTATGCATGAGGCTTGCAACTTATAAGATATAATTTACATGATGCATATGCTTTATTACTACCGTTGACAAAATTGTTTCATGTTTTCAAAATCAAAGCTCTAGCACAAATATAGCAATCGATGCTTTTCCTCTATGAGGACCATTCTTTTACTTTCAATGTTGAGTCGGTTCACCTATTTCTCTCCACCTCAAGAAGCAAACACTTGTGTGAACTGTGCATTGATTCCTACATACTTGCTTATTGCACTTATTATATTACTCTATGTTGACAATTATCCATGAGATATACATGTTACAAGTTGAAAGCAACCGCTGAAACTTAATCTTCTTTTGTGTTGCTTCAATACCTTTACTTTGAATTATTGCTTTATGAGTTAACTCTTATGCAAGACTTATTGATGCTTGTCTTGAAGTGCTATTCATGAAAAGTCTTTGCTTTATGATTCAGTTGTTTACCCATGTCATATACATTGTTTTGATCGCTGCATTCACTACATATGCTTTACAAATAGTATGATCAAGTTTATGATGGCATGTCACTCCAGAAATTATCTTTGTTATCGTTTTACCTGCTCGGGACGAGCGGAACTAAGCTTGGGGATGCTGATACGTCTCCAACGTATCGATAATTTCTTGTGTTCCATGCCACATTATTGATGTTATCTACATGTTATATGCACACTTTATGTCATATTCGTGCATTTTCTCGGAACTAACCTATTAACAAGATGCCGAAGTGCCAGTTCCTGTTTTCTGCTGTTTTTGGTTTCAGAAATCCTAGTAACGAAATATTCTCGGAATCGGACGAAATCAAAGCCAAAGATCTTAGAATCCCCGGAAGCATCCAGAACACACCGAGAGAAGTCGAGGGGGGCCACGGGCCCACCAAACCACAGGCCGGCGCGGCCGGAGGGGCCGCGCCGCCCTATAGTCTGGCCCCCCTGTCAGCCCTCCTGCGCCGCCTCTTCGCCTATATAAAGCCCCTGGATCAAAAACCCTGATGCGAAGAACCACGATACGGAAAACCTTCCAGAGCCGCCGCCATCGCGAAGCCAAGATCTGGGGGACAGGAGTCTCCGTTCGGCACCTGCCGGAGCGGGGAAGTGCCCCGGAAGGCTTCTCCATCGACACCGCTGCCATCTCCACCGCCATCTTCATCACCGCTGCTGCTCCCATGAGGAGGGAGTAGTTCTCCATCGAGGCTCGGGGCTGTACCGGTAGCTATGTGGTTCATCTCTCTCCTATGTGTTTCAATACAATAATCTCATGAGCTGCCTTACATGATTGAGATTCATATGATGATGCTTGTAATCTAGATGTCATTATGCTAGTCAAGTGAGTTTTACTTATGTGATCTCCGGAGACTCCTTGTCCCACGTGTGTAAAGGTGACAAGTGTGTGCACCGTGTGGGTCTCTTAGGCCATATTTCACAGAATACTTACTCAATGTTGAATGGCATAGTGAGGTGCTTATTTATATCTCTTTAAGATTGCAACATGTTTTGTATCACAATTTATCTATGTGCTACTCTAGTGATTTGTTATTAAAGTAGTTTATTCCTCCTGCATGTGTGCAAAGGTGACAGTGCATGCACCGTGTTAGTACTTGGTTTATGCTATGATCATGATCTCTTGTAGATTGCGAAGTTAACTATTGCTATGATAATATTGATGTGATCTATTCCTCCTACATATGCATGAAGGTGACGAGTGTGCATGCTATGCTAGTACTTGGTTTAGTCTGTTGATCTATCTTACACTAAAGGTTACTAAAACATGAGCATTATTGTGGAGCTTGTTAACTCCGGCATTGAGGGTTCGTGTAATCCTACGCAATGTGTTCATCATCCAACAAAAGTGTAGAGTATGCATTTATCTGTTCTG
>NC_061509.1:275203230-275304315 GCF_022539505.1 Lolium rigidum
GGGGTGGCACCCCGCTTGATCATTATTTAGTAGATCTGATCCGTTACGATTGCTCCTTGTTCTACAAGGATTAGTTTAATATCCGCAATAGTTAGGCCTTACAAAGGGGGAGGATCCGAGTGGCACGTAGGGTGGCGTTCGCAAGTCCTAAACGGGATGTTCCGAGGATCAACTTCATGTTGGTTTTTTGGCCTTGTTTAGGATCGGCTTACGAGCACCGTGCGTGGCCGCGAGGCCCAACCTGGAGTAGGATGATCCGATTATGCGGTGAAAACCCAAAATCGTCGTAGATCTCATTAGCTCTATCTTGATCAAGCAGGACCACCAAGTATTCGTGCACCCCGTACGAATCATGGGTGGATCGGCTCTTTGAGCCGATTCACGGGATAACCCGAGAGCCGATCGAGGCTCGTATTTAATGTTTACATGTATGCCCCGCAGAAACTAAGCGAGGCATCCCCATCACCTTCCCGACCAGGTATAGGTCGGTGGCACGCCCTTGCACTTCGCAACGCCGCGTGTGACCGGGAAGAGCATTGCGGGCCGTCGCTCGGAGGGGTCTCAGCCAGCCGCAGCTCTAGGCTCTTCCCGGCTCTACGGTGTTGACAAGGCCGCTGCCCGCCGGTGGGTTTTGGCAGTCAACACTAATACAACAAGAACCTAATAAGAACCTTGTTTGTGAATCACTCTAAAAGTGCAACACACCCTGAACTGATCACTGCTACTCACTAATCCTAAATCAGCGGGGTTAGGTCACGCTTAGAGCGATTGCATCTCATTATTATGCATTATTGCATCCTTGCCAATCTTTTAAACATCGTCCTTACCGGACGATGATGCTATTTCAGAATTTGGAGTTATTGCGTATCGAAGACCTTGTCTGCATAATCTTGCAGTCAAGAAAGGCAAGTTCATCACTTGCTCATGTCATTTGAGTATTTCTATCAAATTACTTGCAAAGTATTATGGTTATCATTATTGCATAAAAATCAAAACCACTACTTTCATAACTATGAATATGACTATGTGGTGGGCAATGGAACCATGGATTGTGTTGATATGGTGGAGGTTCCATTGCACGGGTTTATATCCATCTAGGATTAAACAACAAATGTCGCCAGATGATTCTTGTGCTCGTAATACCCGTGTTAACCATAAGATCCGGAGTGGGACGGAGTAGTCAAAAGTGTTTCCACCTCTCGTTCATCAACGGATGCGCTTACCGTAGCGGTTGTATCCGGCGGAACAACCGGAGGGTGGGGATCCCATTCTAATTCCCCATGGTAAAGCATTGCTTGCCGTAGCGGTTGTGTCTTGCGGAACAACCGGAGGGTGGGGATCCCATTCTAATTCCCCACGGTAATGCGGTCTATGATGGGTTGCAGCTACCGGCGTAGGAGTGTATGGTAGAGCCCAGCACCGTCGTCGTGGTCGGGGTCCACCCTGAAATTACGGGAATAATGGGACCGACGTGGACCCAGGGTCGGGGCATGCAACAACGGGTGGGTGTTCGAGGTAGCGGAGGAACATGATTGGCTAGACCTTATACCAGGCCTCACACCATAGGAAGTGTGGACGGGTCATTCCCGGTTGGCACCAAGGTTAAGATCTCTTATGGGTAAAGCAACACACCTCTGCAAAGTGTAAAGAACCGTGACCTGTCACTCCCTGTTCCGGGATATGGAACTCGCGAACGCGGCCGGAAAGGAGCTCCATGAAGTTCTAGTAAACCGGTGAAGGCTGACGGACATAGTTCTTCTGAATAAAAGCAACCTTTAGAAGAAATGATTATGAAAACTTGCATTGGTATTAGACTTTCCGGTCTAATGCCGTAGCTAGTGCATTAAACACCTCTTTCCTATAATGAACTTGTTGAGTACGCTCGTACTCATCCCACTCTTAAATCCCCCGCTTAGATATGGAGTCATCGAAGGAGGATCTACGAGTGCAACTCGAAGGCCGAGGAGTCAACAACTACTTCAAGGGACAGGAACCTGTCAGAAGAGTCAGATACCACATCCAACAAGGAGAAACCTAGATTAGCAATAAAAAGGAACTAGCTTCCTAAACCTAGCTCCTATTTAGCTAGAGTCTATTCTTAGCCTCTGTAGTTAGTGAAATACTCTACAAATAGAGTTCGTGATAAGACTAGACTACGAGTCGTTCTTCTGGAGTTTATTTGCAGTTTTACCTCATTGTAAAGTAGGAGGCTGTGATGATCTTATGTAACAGAGTCGATGTTGTAATTCTAAAGACATGCCTTGGACCCGCATATGTTTCTGTTGTACCACTCTGAGCGATATAATACTAGTGGAATGGTGTTTCATTGGTGTTATATCAGACTTGCATACTACACCATGCAGTGGTATGCTGGGTCACCACAATGCTTCAGCAACATGTTCATTATCTAATTGCTTGAAATTCATTATGCTACTTCTCAAAGATATAATTTTAGCAGGGGGATAATATCTACCAATAAAAGCATCCTTGCATTTAGTCCAGGAATCAATACTATTCTTAGGCAGAGATAGCAACCAATCTTTAGCTCTTCCTCTTAATGAGAAAGGAAACAATTTCAATTTAATAATATCACCATCTACATCCTTATACCTTTGCATTTCACATAGTTCAACAAAATTATTAAGATGGGCAGCAGCATCATCAGAACTAACACCAGAAAATTGCTCTCGCATAACAAGATTCGATAAAGCGAGGTTTAATTTCAAAGAATTCTGCTGTAGTAGCGGGTGGAGCAATAGGTGTGCATAGGAAATCATTATTATTTGTGGTTGTGAAGTCACACAACTTAGTATTTTCAGGGGTGGCCATTTTAGCAGTAGTAAATAAAGCAAACTAGATAAAATAAATGCAAGTAAACTAATTTTTTTGTGTTTTTGATATAGAGTGCAAGACAGTAAATAAAGTAAAGCTAGCAACTAATTTTTTCGTGTTTTGATATAATGCAGCAAACAAAGTAGTAAATAAAATAAAGCAAGACAAAAACAAAGTAAAGAGATTGGGAAGTGGAGACTCCCCTTGCAGCGTGTCTTGATCTCCCCGACAACGGCGCCGAAAACGATCTTGATGCGTGCGGTTGACACACGTCCGTTGGGAACCCCAAGAGGAAGGTGTGATGCGGACGAGTAGCAAGTTTTCCCTCGTAAAGAAACCAAGGTTTATCGAACCAGGAGGAGCCAAGAAGCACGTTGAAGGTTGATGGTGACGGAATGTAATGCGGCGCAACACCGGGGATTCCGGCGCCAACGTGGAACCTGCACAACACAACCAAAGTACTTTGCCCCAACGAAACGAGTGAGGTTGTCAATCTCACCGGCTTGCTGTAACAAAGGATTAACCGTATTGTGTGGAAGATGATTGTTTGCGAGAAAACAGTAAAACAAGTATTGCAGTAGATTGTATGCGATGTAAAGAATAGGACCGGGGTCCACAGTTCACTAGAGGTGTCTCTCCCATAAGATAAAAGCATGTTGGGTGAACAAATTACAGTCGGGCAATTGACAAATAGAGAGGGCATAACAATGCACATACATGACATGATAAATATAGTGAGATTTAATTGGGCATTACGACAAAGTACATAGACCGCTATCCAGCATGCATCTATGCCTAAAAAGTCCACCTTCAGGTTATCATCCGAACCACTTCCAGTATTAAGTTGCAAAACAACAGACAATTGCATTAAGTATGGTGCGTAATGTAATCAATAACTACATCCTTAGACATAGCATCAATGTTTTATCCCTAGTAGCAACAGACACATCCACAACCTTAAAACTTTACGTCACCGTCCCGCATTTAATGGAGGCATGAACCCACTATCGAGCATAAATACTCCCTCTTGGAGTTAAGAGCAAAAACTTGGCCAGATCCTCTACTAATAACGGAGAGCATGCAAGATCATAAACAACACATAGGTAATAACTTGATAATTAACATAACATAGTATTCTCTATCCATCGGATCCCGACAAACACAACATATAGAATTACAGATAGATGATCTTGATCATGTTAGGCAGCTCACAAGATCCAACAATGAAGCAGAATGAGGAGAAGACAACCATCTAGCTACTGCTATGGACCCATAGTCCAGGGGTGAACTACTCACTCATCACTCCGGAGGCGACCATGGCGGTGAAGAGTCCTCCGGGAGATGAATCCCCTCTCCGGCAGGGTGCCGGAGGAGATCTCCAGAATCCCCCGAGAAGGCGGAAGGGCAGGTAAAGAGGCGGCACGAGGGGCCCACACCATAGGTCGGCGCGGCCAGGGCCTGGGCCGCGCCGCCCTGGTGTTTCGCCACCTCGTGGCCCCACTTCGACTCTCCTTCGGTCTTCTGGAAGCTTCGTGGCAAAATAGGACCCCGGGCGTTGATTTCGTCCAATTCCGAGAATATTTCTTTACTAGGATTTCTGAAACCAAAAACAGCGAGAAAACAGCAATCGGCTCTTCGGCATCTCGTTAATAGGTTAGTGCCAGAAAATGCATAAATACGACATATAATGTGTATAAAACATGTAGATATCATCAATAATGTAGCATGAAACATAAGAAATTATCGATACGTCGGAGACGTATCAGTGACTTCTACATTCATATGAAGATAGTTCTCCCAAGCCCCAGGAAGTGTCGCAACCAACTCACTTTGGAATTTCCAGTGGTTCTCATTGCGACCATCAGGACGCTTGTTCTCAACGATCATGTTGTGCATTATCATGCAGCATGTCATCACCTCATGCATGGTCTTCAGCGACCATGTTCTTGCCGGGTGACGGACAATTGCCCAGCGAGTTTGGAGCACAGGTCGTGGGCAATTGACCGAATAGGTCGTGGGCGGCGCGGAAGGGCGATGCAACCAGCAATGTTTGGCCCCAAAATAGCCGACAGGTACGCGCCGGAGCCAACCCCGAGTACGATCCTGCTCTCCCGCGCGGCGAGAACCGAGCCGACGGCGAGTACTTCGGCGCTGCGGCAGGACGGCGGCGGGTGGGGTTGGGGTGGTGGCGTCACACTAGACCAGCAAAGAAGGGAAAAAAAAATAAGAAATATAAGCGGTCGATTTCGCTGTCCCTAACTTGCGGGACCGGGTAGGAAAAGGAGGACGCTCGGCGCGACCGCGGAGCGTCCGCGGAGACGCAAACTTGGTGCATATTTAAACCAGATTTGCGCTGTCGCGGACGGCCCGGTCACTTTGTGTCGCCCCGCTGAAGCAGGATCCAGACGCATTGTGTTGCCAGGTTGGAGATGCCCTGATGCGTTTGCTCGCCACCGCCAGCAGTTTCCTCAATACATTTGGTCATGTGCACACGGTTCAATTTGTTTTTTCGTTTTTGTTTGTGAATCGAAAGCTTTTATTACTCACTTATCAAGGTTACAATCACGCTGCAAGGTAGCTATAGTAAGAAGTCTGGGATATAATTCAACCACAAGCATCTTCTCCTGCCAGCGTTAGCAGGCTTAGCACAAAGATGGGTCGCCATATTTGCGGTCAGATTTATATACTGAATGCTAAAACTACTAAATAAACCTCCTAGCTCTTTCACTACGGGAGAACACAAATGTGCCGACGGCCGCCGTATGTGCCGATGGCTAAATATTGGAGCCGTCGGCACAGGAGCCTTCGGAGAGGGATGAGAAGGATGACCGTCCGCGTTAAACTGGCCGTTGGTACAGGCCGAAGGTGCCGATGGCCACAGTCGGCAAAGTTCTAACTGCCGCCACAGGATCAGTTTGGCCGTCGGCATAACATTTTTTTCCTTTTTTTCCACTATAGACTTGTGCCGATGGTTATAGCTTTTTCTATTTCTCCACATCAATATTTGAAAAAGTATAACTAAATCATTCTAATTGCGAAAAATAAGTATAATATATCAAATTTTACAGGAAAATAAGATCTATCATAGAAAAATATCAAAAATGTAATATTTCAAATATCTAAACAAACCTTCATAGAAATGAGCTATATTGTTCGAGGTTTCATGGCTTTTACACACGCCAAAAATGAAAAAAAAGGTCACTCATGGGTCGGATTAGAAATCCGCGTCCGGGTTTTTGCTTCCCATCCTAAAGCCCACACACGTGCCAAATATGAACTCGTTTTGGCAGACTATGCCACACCAATGCCGTTTCTCACCTCATTTTCCCTGAAAACGATATAACTTCGGACGTGATAGCCCTTTTCGTGAAGGGTTTTTCAAAATAATTTCCGTATCTCAATTTTGACAAACCGAATAGTTACTATGACATATAACATGACGCCGTGCGGCTTGGTGGGATTTTTTGACTTCGTTCAAATTGCCGTCTGGTCAAAACAGGACCCCCGGGACATGCGGTATCGCCGTACCAGGCGTGCGGGTGCACCCATTCGTGAACAAACTAACGGAGAAAAAATAGCACATATAATGATATGTCGTAGAACTAAAAAGATTTTTTCCAGAATTTTTGGAGTGACGAATAGTTGATCCCTAGTTCAAATCCGGTCAGTTTCCAACGGATTCGGCGGGACACCGCCGAAAGCTGCACGGATTCTCAAAAAGCTAGCGCATGCACATGAAATGTGTTAGGTTGTGCGTAGGTGGTCTACTATCACCGCACGAGGTTTCACGTCATACTAAAATATGCTCCATGTAGCTGCTTCATAAAAAAATCATTTGAGCACGCTAAAAATAAAAAATGGTCGCCCGTGGGTCGGATTAGAAATCCGCGTCCGGAGTCTTTCTTCCCATCCTAGGGCCTACATACGTGCCAAATATGACCTCATTTCGGCAAACTATGCCATGCCGATGCCGTTTCTCACCTTATTTCCCCTGAAATACATAGAACTCCCGACGTGATAGCCCTTTTCGTGAAGGGTTTTTCAAAAATAATTATTGTATCCCAATTTTGACAAACGGAATAGTTACTATGACATATAAAATAACGCCACGCGGCTTCGTGGTATTTTTGAATTCGTTCAAATTGCCATCTGGCCAACAGAGGGCCCCCGGACATGCGGTATCGCCGTACCGAGCGTGTGGGTGCACCCATTCGCGAGCAAACTAAACGGACAAAAATTAGCAGATATAATAATATGTCGTAGAACTAAAAACATTTTTTCCAGAATTTCTGTACCGATGGATAGTTGACCCCTAGTTCAAATCCGATCAGTTTCTAGCAGATTTGGCAGGACACCGCCGGAAGTTGCATGAGTTCTCAAAAAGCTAACGCGTGCACATGGTATATGATAGGTGGTGTGTAGGTGGTCTACTATCACCACACGGAGGTTTCGCGTCATACTAAAATGTGTCTCATGTAGCTGCTTCACACAAAAAAAATGTTTGGACACGCTAAAAATGAAAAAATGGTCGTCCGTGGGTCGGATTAGAAATCCGCGTTCGAGATTTTGCTTCCCATCCTAGGGCCCACACACGTGCCAAATATGACCTCGTTTCGGCAAACTATGCCATGTCGAGCCCTTTCCCACCTTATTTGCGATAAAGTCAGTCAGATTCAAACTAGAGGTACTTGATCTAATGCTCATGATTTTTGGGTAAATTAACTTTGTGGGTTTTCAAAAGATTTTATGGATGTCATATTTGTATTCCTCTCATTTCTATGATCAATTTAGATATATTATTTGCCAAATTCGCATTTACCGATATTAATTAATTCATATTAAATAAAAAGACAAAAAATAAAACAATTTAATTGCTTTTCAAATTCTATATTATTATTATTTATATTTATTTATTGTTTTTTACTTAAGTAATTGTTTAGAGTTCAAAAATATAGAGGTGTAGCATCACGGTCAAAGGGGTAATATAATTGATATGGTACTATTAACAATAAGGTGTCATTTCTTTCACAGAAGTTCATCCGAAAAGAACCAAGAAGTTAAGCGTGCCGAGGCAGGAGTACTGTGAGGATGGGTGACCAACTAGAAAGTTTGATCATAAGTGTAATTTAACCTAAGATTAGGTGTTACTTAGAGTTAAAAGTGTGATTGTGGAAGATTAACAAGTAAAAAAGAAGAAAAAAAGTGAAAAAAAAAGTTTTGAAATTTTAAAAAATGTTTGATTAGGCTGTCCCCAACCAGATCTTGTCTGACAAGAAGACGCCGACGGTCACCGTCGGCACAGCCTGTGCCGACGGCCTTCCTCTATGTGCCGACGGTCTTTCTTGATGTGCCAACGGCTGGCGGCCGTCAGTAGACTCCGAGTCTCCCGTAGTGTTTTATCTCTGGGAGAATAGTAGAAATCTCCGATTTTCCTCCTGAGTCTTCTTCCCATAATTTAACCACTGTCTGAGCATCGCTTTCAAAAAATGACGTTGCGATATACCCGATGAGATGCCATGATCATCGTATCTCTTATTGCTATAGCTTAAACAACCATTGCACTATCAGCATACTTGTACCAGAGCGCCTGAGCTCTCACCAGATGTCCTTTTTTTTTGAAATGGGAGCTGACCCCGGCCTCTGCATCAATCGATGCACGCAGCCCTCTTTTATTACCCAGATAACATAATCCTTAGTTTTACAATTCACGAATCATCACCAGATGTCCTTCATGGTCTCGGACAACAACTCCTGTGCCTCCGTGTAGATCAGCGTCACTGAACGCGGCACCTAAATTTATTTTTAGGGTGCTAACTTCTGGTGGTATCCATCTCGAATGTATTTTGTTTTTTACTCAATGTTTTTCATTGCCCGTTTGATATAGATCAATGGCAGACTACAACGCCCATCTCACAGATTTACCAGTTGATGTTATCTCCCCATGTATGCGTGCATTGCGGAAATTTGTTTTTTTCTTTTGGCATATCAATCTGATTCATATTTATAATCGTGTCGAAACAGATAGACATTTGGTAATAGCAATCTCGAAGCGACAAATTGAGTGAAATTCACGGTGTAGATATGCACCGGACATAACAAGGACAAAACTTTAAAACGCAGTGTGTCATTGAGCTCCTTTACGTCACACGCTGGTCGGATGTTTTGCAGATCCGTTGCGAGTTATATACTTTCTCCGTCCATAAATAAGTAGACATGTGGGTTTTTCAAAAAAGATTATCAAGTGAAGAGCTGATTGCATTGGGAAGATGCAAATAAACATCGCTCTTCTCATTAATTTTTTCACATTCAATAAGCTAAGTACGTGTAGAAAATAAAGATAACAAGTGTTAAATATTATTGGGTTCAACCATGCGATAAGAAAGAAGCAATTTTTGCTACTTTAAAATGCATTGAAAAAATAAAAGTACACTCTTTCTTCGATAAAGTTTAAGGCTTAACGTTCACTTATTTAAAGACGGAGGGAGTACATAGTTGGTACCACAATTTGCATCACACTGCAGTTTACAGCCACAACTTGTAAAACCTGAAGTAACCATATCACAACTTGAAGTCACGAAGCCACGACATCACAACTTGTGTCACAAAATCATTCTAGAGCTAACACGTGGTGTTGTAATTTTTATAAAAACAACCATGTATATATTTAAGTATACGGTATAGCTTGACGAATGTGTCGACCAAGTGGCGACCGGCAGCGAGTCAATTAGCACGTGCACGGCAACACGTGGGCAGACGAAGATGTCAACCAGTGCGCGGCCTGCTCCTGCTCCAACGCATCCATGATGGCCTTCTCGAAGGCCAGCTGCAACGCCCCCGCGCACACCAGCAGCTCCGCCACCTCCGCACCAACAAATGAATCATTCTTACAGAAAACGTATGTATTAAATTTTTGTTACTTTTGGTGATCACCGCACATTTTGGTGCAAGAGAATATAAAAGCATGTCTAGTGGTCCGACTCATTTCGGTCACTAAAAGTAACCTCCACCATCGACCGCCATGGCATGATTGACCGTTTGCTTTGCGCGTAGCCCAGTGGCCCGACACAAGAAAAACATTGTTGATAATTTATTTAATAGAAATTATTTTACATTGGGCGTAGCCCAGCGGCCCGACCCCAAAAAAAAAATTGTTGATTATTTGCGTTGGGCGTAGCCTAGTGGTCTGACCCAGCGGCGCCTTAGGGTTTCTTGCGACGGTGGACGGGGTGGAGGCAGCGGCGGCGGCGGCCGGAGCTGGGGATGGGCGAGGATCGGCGGTCGGGGGGTGGAGGGGTGGATAAGGTCAACGGAGTGGCCTCGTCGTCGTCCATGGCGCGGAGGTCGTCGACGGGAGGCGAATCGAGCGAGGAGGTGGCGCGGCGCGGGGATGGGAGTGGTGGTTGGCCCTCCCGTGCGATGTTTTTTGGGTAGGACACTGGTACACGCGTGGACCCCTCTGCCCCAAATATGGGGCATATAGGAGCAAAATTTGGGGCAGCCTTATACTAGGGCACCTGTTGAAGACTATTTTTTGCCCTCTAGTACCCTAAAAACCGGTTGGTCCCAATTACAGAGCATTTGTTAGATAGAGATGCTCTTAAACACAACTCTCCCATCCCGAACCAATATGCAAATCCTGATCCGTATACAGCCAAGCACACACCAGAAATGCATCGGTAAAATGGATATCAGGCAAAGTTAATATCTCAACCATTGCATGGCATAGGATGCCCATCTGTGGGACTCGCAGATGTGCCCACTCATGTGATAAGATTTTCTTTTTCAAATGCACTACTAATTTAAAAACGAGTACAACTTTCATGTAACAAATGCAAATGAGTTTTTGTTTTCATATTTAACTTCCTCGCGACGAACTCTTCGAAATAAGTCTAATATTTAATGTTTTAAAATTTATTTCGGATCTATAGAGTTCTATATTGTTTGTGCATTTAGTTCTACACTATGTTTATATAGTCCTGCGATACGTCGTGCTGGAGTTATAAATCCTTCCAAATTTGTTAAATTATCATTTCACGTGGGTTACCACTAACCTGAATCTCGAGGAAACGTGAATAGCAACAAAGGCTCAAATATCAAATCCGCCACATATCAGTTGCACCAACTACGCGTCTAGCACACACCCCCAATACTATACACATAAACTCATCGAGCAAGATCAAGGAGGATCCGCCATAGAGGAGAAGCCACTGATCCCTAATCTTGATATCCCAATTCCTAAGAGCATCTCCAGCTGTTGGGGCTCCCTAGTCGAAATCCGGCGCTATTTAGCCCCAGATGGAGCCTGGGGAGGCCCATTTTCCCAGCGGCAAACCCAGGGTCGCGTGCTGACGCTCAACCACCCCGTAAATAGCGACGGTGCAGTCACAAGGAAGGGGAACCGTCGAGTGGAAACCGCGTCCATCGACGTATTGAACCGCCGTAATGGACCGCGAAGTGGCCTAGGTCTACCCAAATGCCTTGCTGGGAACCATCGCAATGGCCTCGAGACGCGAACCGCAGGAGCACTAACTCCGCCGAAGAGCAACCGCCGCTCTCTTCGTCGATAGACCACTACATATACGTTCTGCGATCTACCGGTCGGCGCCATTCATCTCTTCACCATCCTCTGTCGTCGGACACTTCAGCATGAGCAGTCTCTCTTTTCCATCGGACACAGGCATCGAGGAAAAATCGCCTGGATGGCGCCATTGATGGGACCGAGCTGCAACGCCTAGCAGCGACAATTCCCCGTCGCCGGAAAGCGACGATTCCCTGCCGCTGGACAGCGAGAACGAGGAAGAGGCTGAGGAGCAGGACGAGGAAGAGGCTGAGGAGGAGGAGGAGGAGGAACCGGCGGCCCGGGCGAAGGCGGACGCGGACGTGAAGGCGAAGGTGAAGGCGCAGCCGGCGTGCACCTTCGACGACGAGGAGGACACGAGTTCTTCCAACGCGTCGACCGACACCGCCTCTTCGGAGGAGGTGACGAGCCGGAAGTGCCAGCGTGAGGACGATGAGGCGGGGCCATCATGGAAGAAGTAGTTTAAATTTTTTCAAAGTTTTTATATGATTTTTTTATGTTTTTTCCATGTATTTATATGTAATTTGTTGATGTTGCACGTGCGCCTACAAATTTCTTCTATTTATTAAATTAAAAACTTCCCCCAAACGCACGCGCACCGTATCTCGGGAAGACGATGCGAGGAGGACGAAGATCGGCCTCTGTCGCCGACAAGTCAGGGCCACCAGACGATTCCCGCGCTATTGTTTCGTCCAGAATCCTCGAGTGCTCCTCGGGGCACCGGGGATGACCTGGGCTCTCCGGATGGATGAAAGCCCAAATCCAGGCGAAAACGAGGATCCGGAGGCGCGACTGGGCCGTTTTCATCCATCCGGATGAAAAAAGGCGTCCTGGGGGCCTTCCCGGGGAGACGGCTGGAGATGCTCTAACACACGCAAACATGCACCTCTCCCGGTGACTCCCAGCGCTCCACTCACCGACCCGGGCACGGGCGACGATGTTGAGAACTGCAGGTGTGCAGCCCAGATTCCCAGAATCTTCTCCACTCCCTCTATAAAACAAGGTTTAGGGAACTCACACCCAATAGGGTTGACGTAGGATTTATATATATAGTGTATAGGTGTACAACATTACAGGTATAATATAGAGGCTACAAGTATATATACAGTCGATGTTGCACAAATTCAGCAGTCTTGGTTGACCCCTCGGGTCGTCTCCTCTACGCGACTCGGGGGCGGAAACCCTAACCCCTGCCGCCACCTCCCCCACCCTTCTCCCCTCTCCTCGCCGTCCCATGAGGCTGCCGCCGGCGAAGCCTAGCACAGCTGGTGATGGGGGCGGCAGGGATCTGCTCGCGGGTCCCCTGGTGCTGCGGAATGGAGGCAAGCCTCCGCATTCGGGGGATGGCCCCGACATCTGGCGGCATGGTGGCCCTCCTCTCCCTTCCTCGCCTCGACCTCGCCGGTGCTTGGGTGGCTGCGGGGTGTTGCTCCTCGTCCAGGTCTGGGACCACGGTAGCAAGGGCGGTGGCCCTGGATGGCGGTGACGGTGTCGACCTGGCGGTGGGTGGCGGGAGTTCGGTTCTGCTGACCGTGGCACGGCGGTGGTGGTCTTCTCTTTCGCCGGAGGAGATCGGCTAGTTGTGTGGCTAGCTTTGGCGGATCTTGCAATCCATCGTCTAGCTCCCGATGGCGAGGCGTAGCTGCCGGTGAAAGTCGGCCCTGACTTTATTCATGGCGGATGATGGTGGCGCATGTTCATCGTTACCTTGTTGAAGGCATTATCTCTACAGTATGCGTTCTTCGCCTGGGCTGATCCATGGGAAACCCTAGACCCGGGTCTCCCGGATCGGACGATGGCGGCGCGCAGCGCCTTTCTACCTGTTGGGGCATCGTTTTGGAGCAGACAACGGATGGTGGTGGTACTGAGGTGGAGCACTGTGTTTTTGCTGTGTCGGCGTCGTCGAATCTCCGCGGCATGGTGCAGTTGTGTCTCGGAGACGGATGCAGTGTGATGGACGCGCGCAGGATGGTGGTGTCGTCTGGCGCTGTGGCGGCATCGATGGCAGGCTGATAACGCGTGAAGCACACGTCCGTTGGGAACCCCAAGTGGAAGGTGTAATGCGTACAGCAGCAAGTTTCCCTCAGTAAGAAACCAAGGTTTATCGAACCAGTAGGAGATGAAGGCCACGTGAAGGTTGTTGGTGAAGGAGTGTAGTGCGGCGCAACACCAGGGATTCCGGCGCCAACGTGGAACCTGCACAACACAATCAAAATACTTTGCCCCAACTTAACAGTGAGGTTGTCAATCTCACCGGCTTGCTGTAAACAAAGGATTAAACGTATGGTGCGGACAATGATGTTTGCTTGTGAAGAACAACAGAGAATAGAGATTGCAGTTGATTGTATTTTAGATATAAAAGAATGGACCGGGGTCCACAGTTCACTAGTGGTGTCTCTCCAATAAGAAATAGCATGTTGGGTGAACAAATTACAGTTGGGCAATTGACAAATAGAGAGGGCATAACAATGCACATACATATCATGATGACTACTATGAGATTTACTTAGGGCATTACGACAAAGTACATAGACCGCTATCCAGCATGCATCTATGCCTAAAAAGTTCACCTTCGGGTTAACATCCGCACCCCTTCCAGTATTAAGTTGCAAACAACAGACAATTTCATTAAGTATGGTGCGTAATGTAATCAACACAAATATCCTTAGACAAAGCATTGATGTTTTATCCCTAGTGGCAACAGCACATCCACAACCTTAGAACTTTCGTCATCGTCCCAGAATCAATGGAGGCATGAACCCACTATCGAGCATAAATACTCCCTCTTGGAGTCACAAGTATCAACTTGGCCAGAGCCTCTACTAGCAACGGAGAGCATGCAAGATCATAAACAACACATATATGATAGATCAATAATCAACTTGATATAGTATTCCATATTCATCGGATCCCAACAAACACAACATGTAGCATTACAAATAGACGATCTTGATCATGATAGGCAGCTCACAAGATCTAACATGATAGCACAATGAGGAGAAGACAACCATCTAGCTACTGCTATGGACCCACAGTCCAAGGATGAACTACTCACACATTGATGACCCACAAGTATAGGGGATCGCAGCAGTCTTCGCGGGTAGTAAAACCCAATTTATTGATTCGACACAAGGGGAGACAAAGAATACTTGAAAGCCTTAATAGCGGAGTTGTCAATTCAGCTGCACTGGAAACGGACTTGCTCGCAAAAGTTTATCGGTAGTAGCAGTTTTATAGCAGATAGCAGTAGTGAAATAACAACGAGCAGAGTAACAAAGACAGCAGTAGTGATTATAGTAAACAGCAGGATTAAAAGACTGTAGGCACGGGGACGGATAACGGGCGTTGCATGGATGAGAGAAACTCATGTAACAATCAAGCGGGGCATTTGCAGATAATAATAAAACGGTGTCTAAGTACAAAGCAATCAATAGGCATGTGTTCCAATTATAGTCGTACGTGCTCGCAATGAGAAACTTGCACAACATCTTTTGTCCTACCAGCCGGTGGCAGCTGGGCCTCAAGGGAATCTACTGGATATTAAGGTACTCCTTTTAATAGAGTACCGGAGCAAAGCATTAACACTCCATGAACACATGTGATCCTCACATCACTACCATCCCCTCCGGTTGTCCCGATTTCTGTCACTTCGGGGCCATTGGTTCCGGACAGCGACATGTCTATACAACTTGCAGGTAAGACCATAAACAATGAATATCATGATGAAACAATAACATGTTCAGATCTGAGATCATGGCACTCGGGCCCTAGTGAAAAGCATTAAGCATAACAAGTTGCAACAATATCATCAAAGTACCAATTACGGACACTAGGCACTATGCCCTAACAATCTTACACTATTACATGACCAATCTCATCCAATCCCTACCATCCCCTTCAGCCTACAGCGGGGGAATTACTCACACATGGATGGGGGAAACATGGCTGGTCGATGGAGAGGCGTCGGTGGTGATGATGGCGATGGTCTCCTCCATTTCCCCGTCCCGGCGGAGTGCCAGAACGGAGACTTCTGGCTCCCGAGACGGAGTTTCGCGATGTTGCGGCGTTCTGGAGGGTTTCTGGCGACTTCCACCTCTCTCTGTGCCTTTTTAGGTCGAGGGCGATAAGTAGTCCGAAGGAGGGCGTCGGAGGCCTGCCGAGGGGGCCACACGCTAGGGCCGCGCGCCCCCCTCCTGGGCCGCGCCGCCCTAGGGTGTGGGGCCCTCGGGCCTCCACCCGACTTGCCCTTCCGGCTCCGTGAGTCTTCCGGGAAAATAGGGCCTTCGTATAAATTCCGAGGTTTTTACCGAAAGTTGGATTTCGCACAAAAACGAGACACCGGAACAGTTCTGCCGAAAACGAGCGTTAGTCCGTGTTAGTTGCATCCAAAACACACAAATTAGAGGCAAAACAATAGCAAAAGTGTTCGGGAAAGTAGATACGTTTTGGACGTATCAACTCCCCCCAAGCTTAGCTTATTGCTTGTCCTCAAGCAATTCAGTTAACAACTGAGCGATATAAGAACTTTCACGAACAAATTTGTTCATATGATGTAAATATTCTCATGCTATGGCTAACACTTAGGCAGTTCATAATAAGATACATGCAAATAAGATCATCTAATAGCTATATCAATCATGGAAAGGTACCAACAATTAATAATAAGCATCATGAATCATGTATATAAGCAGGATTGCAATGTTCATAAAAGAGTATGATAGAGTGGTATCTCGCTTGCCCATATTTGATCAGCAAAACATAAATGCTCGGGCACCTCCGAAGTTCATAGAAAGACTAGAAATAGTGATTGTCAAAGATAAAAGCATCAAAGTTATACCACAGTCAATCATATTTTGAGACAAGCATATTACACTAAGAATGACAGTTGTGCTCTCAAGAAAGTGCTCAAAGAAAGGATGGGGACACAACATAAAAGTAAAAGATTGACCCTTCGCAGAGGGAAGCAGGGATTAACATGCGCTAGAGCTTTTCATTTGTAAAGGAGGAGTAAAATTATTTTGAGAGGTGTTTGTTGTTGTCAACGAATGGTAATGGGTACACCAACTACCTCGCCAACCGGACTTTCAAGAGCGGCTTCCATGAAGGACGTTATCTCTACCAGCAAGATAGATCATCCCTCTTCTCTTTTGTTTACACACGTATTTTAGTTTTATTATGGGTGACACTCCCCCCAACCTTTGCTTACACAAGCCATGGCTAACCGAATCCTCGGGTGCCTTCCATCAATCACATACCATGGAGGAGTGTCTATTTGCAAAATTAAGTTGCTTACCGATGAATCGAGCAAAACATGTGAAGAGAATTATTAGTGAAAGTTGATTAATTGGGGCTGGGAACCCCATTGCCAGCTCTTTTTGCAAAATTATTGGATAAGCGGATGTG
This sequence comes from Lolium rigidum, assembly GCF_022539505.1. Classification (NCBI taxonomy): domain Eukaryota; kingdom Viridiplantae; phylum Streptophyta; class Magnoliopsida; order Poales; family Poaceae; genus Lolium; species Lolium rigidum. The sequence goes on from NC_061509.1 coordinate 275,220,044, forward strand.
CCACTAGTCCATATGAAAGTCCGTCAAGAGTAAATGACAAGGTTGAAAGTTAAACACCACATACTTCCTCATGAGCTATGAAACATTAACACAAATTGAGAAGCATTTTGAAGGTTTAAAGGTAGTGCATGAGAATTTACTTGGAATGGTTTGAAATGCCATGCATAGGTATTTATGGTGGACACTCTGGAATAACTTGGTTTTCATGTGTTTGGAAGCACGAGCAGCGTTCCCGCTCAGTACAAGTGAAGTCTAGCAAAGGACTAGGGAGCGACAAATCAAGAGAGCAATGAATCGTCATGATCATGCTTGCGGCAAAATAAATTAACCGAGGCATAAAAGTGATACCGAACTCCGAAGCAATGTAAATCATTGAGGCTTAATTGACTCTTGTTCAGTCATATGCATGCGTGAGCATGTGCCAAGTTAATTCAAACGAATTATTCAGAGGAGGATACCACAATATCATACCTATCTATGAATAAAACAATACAAGCAAACATCCATGACATGCTACTCATATTAATAAATTGGAGCTAAACATGAGAGATCATGAACTACTAGACTTTCTTAAATGACATATACCTCACATGAACCAACTAAGCATGCTCACATGGATGAGTATATGTACAAAAATGAAAACAGATAGAGTTCATACCAGCCTCTCACCACAATCAGATTGTCGAATATCGTCATTATTGCCTTCCACTTGTGTAGCTTGGATAATATGAAATCAAAACCACGCTCCAGCCACCGAAGACCATTGAACTCATAAAGAACTTTACAAAACCAAAGAAGAACAGCAAATATTTTTGGTGTTTTCGAATTTGAGAACAAGAATAAAAGGAAACAAGCAAACAAAGCAAAATCTTTTTGGGTTTTCTTATAGCAAACTAGCAATAGCAAATAAAGCGAAACAAATGCAAGAAACCAAAATAAACAAATGGTGAAGAGAAACAACAGAAATATTTTTGGTCTTTTTGTGTTTTACGAAAGAAACAAAGCAAAAACAAGAAATGGCAAACTAAAAGAAAGACAGAAAAGCAAGATGGCAGAAATCTGCCAAAACTTGACAGCAGTACAGTAATCGATTTTAACAAAAATCTTCCGTTGCTCAGCTCGAAAAGTGTTCAACTAATGAAAGTTAGATAACACCCTGGGGAACATGCAAAACAATTGGCAGCTCAAAATAACGTTCTGGCTGTGCGCACGAATTTTTCTAGTAACGAGTCCAGAATCTGTTTTCGAGCAGCACTTCCCCAAATATCATCTCCCTCTCATTAGAAAACCACTCAAAGAGACTAAACAAGTATGTACAAGTATCCAGCAACCATAATATGCAAAGAATGAGTGATGCCGGTATACCTCCCCGCAAGCTTAGGCTTTTGGCCTAAGTGGAGATCAACCCCAACGAGGATCTGGGTTCCATGCCGGTGGATCGTACATGGAGTAGTCATAATAAGGCACCGATGCAGAAGAAAAGCGTGGAGGCTCCTCATGCCCAACTTGTTGATGCGATGACTTGCTGCATCTGATGACGAGTCGAGGTGTTCCCCGACCTCCTCCGTGTTGTCCCTTGCATGATGGCCATCTCTCTCTAGGTGTGCCTTCAGTTCACCTTCCATGACTGACCAATCCTCCCTGGAATCAAGGTTAAACCGAGCAGGTGCAGGCAATCCTACTAATTTTTTAGTTTTCTTAGTTATTCTCCAAGATTTCTTGTAAAATGTTATTCTGTAAGACAGGTTGCTCAAATTAGACGAATCAGAAACAAATTCATGCTTAATCATGGAGACTATGTCAAGTTTCTCTATGGGGAGCTGAATATCAAGATGGTGAGGTTCTACATCATGCATAGCTAATAAGAGAGAGGCGATGAGACCCCCACAAATTCCTCCCTTCTCACGGTTAGTAGCAAGTCTGTTGGCTATCAAAGCACCCAAGTTATAAGTCCTATTACCTTGTAATGCAGCAGCTAGAAAGGCTAGATCCTGGATAGATATTTTACTTCCATTCTTTCTTGCTAGAACGCACTTGGTAATGAAATAAGCAAAGTAACGAATAGCTGGGAAATGAATGCTACTGATTTTACCACCATCCTCTGAGAAGCTTCTTCCATGACAAATCATCTTGAAGAGGTCCAAGAACTCTTGCGGTGATCCCTTTATCTTCTCGCATGATCCCCATTGCGGTACTTTGATTGCTGCACAAAAATCATTGAATGGCAAGTTGACAGTTTTATTATAAATTTTGTATTGGACCATGGGGTTAGATCGTGACCAATTGAATTTAAAATCCTGCACTACCGACATAGTCAGTTTTGCATATTGGCATGGTTCACCATCAACAAAATCATCCAACCCTGCACGAGAGATTAGACTTTGAACATCCTGCAAGATCCCCGCACTTCTCATAAAATCCTCGCACGGGTAGTAAGTGGGGTATACTCCTTCTTCTCGGTGAACTCTCATGACCTGTTGCACCTCCAATTCCTGTTGGTTGAGTTGGTGCCTACTCCCTTCCATTTTCTGAAATTTTTCAACAAACAATATAAAACTTGATTTGGTGACATATAATCGAGGGAAACTACCATAGGAACTTGCTAGAGTACTAATCATGCATCAAAACTAGTTTCTACCACTTAGAACAAGCATGCAAGCTCACTAAACATGTTACCTACAGCAGTAAAATATGCAAGATATACTTCACCAAACAAAATTCTACTTGGATAATCGAAGGAGTCACATACCGAAGAGCAAATGTGCCAAATTTCAGACAGAAATCGGGCTGAGCAAAGAGATCGAGAAATCTGGAGTTCTTGAGCAAAAACACGAGTGAGAGGAAGGCAGGTGTCGATTTTTTCGGGAGAGAGAAGAGTGTGGGAGGAAGAGATGCTAAAGTGGGGTAAAGGGGGCCCACACACCGGGTGGCGCGCCCCCTTGCTGGCCACGCCGCACTGTGGGGTGCCACCCGGGGTGCCCCACTGGTCATCCCAGTGCTCCCGAGTGCCTCGTCGAAAAATAGGACCAACGGTATAATTTTTGTGAATTTTTGAAAACTTTGAAAAATGCACATTTCTGGGTATTAAGTTTATTATTACTGGCCAGGAAAAATTTTGAAATCTCCATTAACTAAGGAACTTTGCAAATTAATAGTGCTACAGCAACTAGAGCAAGTGAAGGAGGAAAGAGATGTTGTTTACCTCCTCTATGCATATAAAAAGTATTTGTTAACAAGGTTGATCAAGTCTTGCCACCAAATAAATTTTACATAGCATAAGAAGAAATAAACCTCAAATCAATCATGTTACCTTGTATTGTATTGATATGGATCCAATCACAAGAGTTTGATATTCTTCTTTAGGCTCATATATAGGACAATCGATAGTTCCAACTTTGATAGTTCTCACATTAGAAATAGTATTAACTCCGCATTCTTTTTCAATCCTCTTGGGGAAATAGACGGTGTGCTCCTTATCATCAACATTGAAAGTAACCTTTCCTTTATTGCAATCAATAACAGCCCCTGCGGTGTTAAGAAAAGGTCTCCCAAGAATAATAGACATATTATCATCTTCGGGCATTTCCAACACAACAAAATCAGTTAATATCAAGCGATTATTACTAACTTGAACAGGAACATCCTCACATATACCAACAGGAATAGCAGTAGATTTATCAGCCATTTGCAAAGATATATCCAGTAGGTATCAACTTATCTAAGTAAAGTCTCTTATAAAGAGAAAAAGGCATAACACTAACACCGGCTCCCAAGTCACATAGAGCAGTTTTAACATAATTATTCTTAATAGAACAAGGAATATTAGGTATACCTGGGTCGCCCAACTTCTTTGGAACTTTGCCATTGAAAGAGTAATTAGCAAGCATAGTGGAAATTTCCTCATTGGGGATTTTCCTTTTGTTAGTAACAATATCTTTCATATACTTTGAATAAGGAGGCAATTTAATAGCATCGATCAAAGGGATTTGCAAGAATAAAGGTTTCATCCAATCACAAAATTTGTTATAGTGTTCTTCTTCCTTTGATTTTAGTTTCTTAGCAGGAAAAGGCATTTGCTTTTGCACCCAAGGTTCTCTTTCATTACCATGTTTCTTAGCAATAAAATCTTCTTTAGTATACTTTTTATTTTTATCTTGCTTTTCGAGTTCATCTTCAACTTCTTCTTTATCGAAACATCATTCTTATCATTACCATTATTATTATCATGTTCATTACCACTTTCGAGTTTCAGCATCAAAATAGAAATACTATTAGGATCATTAACAGGTTCAGAGGATTCTACAACATTTTTATGTTTCTTCTTATTTTTCTTAGAAGGAGCACTAGGTTCAATGCGTTGAGAATCTTGTTCAATTCTTTTGGGATGCCCTTCAGGATATAGAGGATCCTGAGTAGAGACACCACCTCTAGTTGTTACTTCATAAGTATGTTTCTCTTTAGAATTATTTTGTAATAAGTCATTTTGCACTTTAGTGAGTTGATCAATTTGAGTTTGAACCATTTGAAAATGTTTAACAAGCATCTTAACAGCATTGGAGGTTCTCTCCACAATATCATGCAAATTGCTAATAGCTTGAGAATTTTCCATTAGATGATTCTCTACTCTCATATTAAAATTTTCTTGCTTAACGATATAATTATCAAACTCATCTAAGCATTGCGCGGGAGGTTTTGAATACGGAATATCTTCCCTAGTAAAGCGTTGAAGGGAGTTTACCTCAATCATGGATGAAGGGGGAATTATCTCACATATATCTTCTATGGGAGGTAGATTCTTCACATCTTCAGATTTAATACCTTTCTCCTTGAGAGACTTCTTGGCTTCCCTCATATCTTCATCATTCAATTTAATTAAACCCCTCTTCTTCAATATTGGCGTTGGAATTGGTTCGAGCGTAGTCCAATCATCATGATTCCGGCCTATTTTAGCCAATAATTCTTCAGCTTCGTCCGGAGTTCTTTTCACGAAAACACAACCAGCACAACTATCTAAATATGCCCTAGACTCAATGGTTAGTCCACTATAAAATATATCAAGTAAATCATTCTTTTCTAAATCATGTCCAGGTCGAGCTCTGATAAGAGAACAAAATCTTGCCCAAGCCTCGGGCAATTTCTCTTCATCTCCCTGGTCAAATCTATAAATTCTCTGTAAAGCAATATGTTGAGCACTAGCAGGAAAGTATTTTCGAAAGAAAACATCACGCAAATCAGTTGGATTTTTAATAGAACCAGGGGGCAAATTATTATACCAAGTTTTAGCATCATCCTTTAATGAGAAAGGAAAAAATTTAGCGACAAAGTAAGTACGCATCTTGATATCATCAGAAAACAAACTACTCATAGAAGAAAGTTCAATCATGTGTTCTACAGCACTTTCTTTTTCAGTACCACAAAAGGGTGCTTTCTCTACAATAGCTATATGAGATAGATCAAGAGAAAAATCATAATCTTTATCCTTAATGCATATAGGAGATGTGGCAAATTTAGGATCGGGAGATAACTTATGTCTAACGAGTATATTGTGTGAGAAACTTTTTAATTTTACTTGCATCAGCGAGTAGCATTGCATCTATTAATAAGATCATCATTAAGCTCCACATAATCTTCATCGGGATCATCACTAGAATAATCAAGTTCGGGTGAACTAACGGGTGTAGTAGCATCAGAAGTTTCAGCATTTTCAATTTGTCTAGACCTAGCAATTGTAGCATCTAGAAAGGATCCCAATGAACCACTATCATCAAGCACAGCAGAAATATTATCAATATTATGAGAGTTTTCAGATTCAGAAGAAGTACCAGCAAGTGAAGCATGTGGTGGTGAAACAAGTTTATCAATCACAAATGGTGAATCAAGAGCAGCAGAGGTACTCAGAGTTGTACCTTTTCTTGTAGTGGATGGTAATATGGCGACTTTAGGATCGCGAATTTTACCCATGATGGAGAATTTGCAGCGAACAATATAGATCCAAGTGAACTTCCAAATAAACCTATGCTCCCCGGCAACGGCGCCAGAAAATAGTCTTGATGACCCACAAGTATAGGGGATCGCAGCAGTCTTCGCGGGTAGTAAAACCCAATTTATTGATTCGACACAAGGGGAGACAAAGAATACTTGAAAGCCTTAACATCGGAGTTGTCAATTCAGCTGCACCTGGAAACAGACTTGCTCGCAAAAGTTTATCAGTAGTAACGAGTTTTATAGCGATAGCGATAGTGAAATAACGAGCGACGAGTAACAAAGATAGCAGTAGTGATTATAGTAAACAGCAGGATTAAAAGACTGTAGGCACGGGGACGGATAACGGGCGTTGCATGGATGAGAGAAACTCATGTAACAATCAAGCAGGGCATTTGCAGATAATTATAAAACGGTGTCTAAGTACAAAGCAATCAATAGGCATGTGTTCCAATTATAGTCGTACGTGCTCCCAATGAGAAACTTGCACAACATCTTTTGTCCTACCAGCCGGTGGCAGCCGGGCCTCAAGGGAATCTACTGGATATTAAGGTACTCCTTTTAATAGAGTACCGGAGCAAAGCATTAACACTCCGTGAACACATGTGATCCTCACATCACTACCATCCCCTCCGATTGTCCCGATTTCTGTCACTTCGGGGCCATTGGTTCCGGACAGCGACATGTGTATACAACTTGCAGGTAAGACCATAAACAATGAATATCATGATGAAACAATAACATGTTCAGATCTGAGATCATGGCACTCGGGCCCTAGTGACAAGCATTAAGCATAACAAGTTGCAACAATATCATCAAAGTACCAATTACGGACACTAGGCACTATGCCCTAACAATCTTACACTATTACATGACCAATCTCATCCAATCCCTACCATCCCCTTCAGCCTACGAGCGGGGGAATTACTCACACATGGATGGGGGAAACATGGCTGGTCGATGGAGAGGCGTCGGTGGTGATGATGGCGATGATCTCCTCCAATTCCCCGTCCCGGCGGAGTGCCAGAACGGAGACTTCTGGCTCCCGAGACGGAGTTTCGCGATGTGGCGGCGTTCTGGAGGGTTTCTGGCGACTTCCACCTCTCTCTGTGCCTTTTTAGGTCGAGGGCGATAAGTAGTCCGAAGGAGGGCATCGGAGGCCTGCCGAGGGGGCCACACGCTAGGGCCGCGCGCCCCCCTCCTGGGCCGCGCCGCCCTAGGGTGTGGGGCCCTCGGGCCTCCACTGACTTGCCCTTCCGGCTCCGTGAGTCTTCCGGGAAAATAGGGCCTTCGTATAAATTCCGAGGTTTTTCCCGAAAGTTGGATTTACGCACAAAAACAAGACACCAGAACAGTTCTGCTGAAAACAGCGTTAGTCCGTGTTAGTTGCATCCAAAACACACAAATTAGAGGCAAAACAATAGCAAAAGTGTTCGGGAAAGTAGATACGTTTTGGACGTATCACACATCAATCCGGAGGCGATCATGGTGATGTAGAGTCCTCCGGGTGATGATTCCCCTCTCTGGCAGGGTGCCGGAGGCGATCTCCTGAATCCCCCGAGATGGGATTGGCGGCGGCGGCGTCACTGGAACTTTTTCCGTATCGTGGCTCTTGGTAATAGGGTTTTCGCGACGGAGAGTATAATTAGGCGGAAGGGCAGAGTCGGAGGAGGCACGGGGGACCCACACCATAGGCCGGCGCGGGCCCCATGCTGGCCGCGCCGCCCTATGGTTAGGTCGCCTCATGGCCCCACTTCGTATCCTCTTCGGTCTTCTGGAAGCTCCGTGGAAAAATAAGACCCTGGGCGTTTGTTTCGTCCAATTCCGAGAATATTTCCTGTGTAGGATTTCTGAAACCAAAAACAGCACAAAACGGGAACTGGCGCTTCGGCATCTCGTTAATAGGTTAGTGCCGGAAAATGCATAATAATGATGTAAAGTGTGTATAAAACATGTGAGTATTGTCATAAAACTAGCATGGAACATAAGAAATTATAGATACGTTTGAGACGTATCAAGAATCCCCAAGCTTAGTTCCTACTCGCCCTCGAGTAGGTAAACAATAACAAGGATAATTTCTGAAGTGACATGCTATCATAATCTTGATCAATACTATTGTAAATCATATGAGATGAATGAAGTGATTCGAAGCAATGGTAAAGACAATGATTAAACAACTGAATCATATAGCAAAGACTTTTCATGAATAGTACTTTCAAGACAAGCATCAATAAGTCTTGCATAGGATTTAACTCATAAAGCAATAAATTCTTAGTAGAAAGTTTTGAAGCAACACAAAGGAAGATATAAGTTTCAGCGGTTGCTTTCAACTTCAACATGTATATCTCATGGATAATTGTCAACACAAAGTAATATTATTTATGCAAATAAGCAAGTATGTAGGAATCAATGCACACCGTTGACACAAGTGTTTGCTTCTAAGATAGAAAGAAATAGGTAAACCGACTCAACAAAAAGTAAAAGAAAGGCCCTTCGCAGAGGGAAGCATGGATTACTATTTTTGTGCTAGAGCTTTTCATTTTGAAAACATAGAAACAATTTTGTCAACGGTAGTAATAATTCATATGTGTTATGCATAAGACATCCTATAAGTTGCAAGACTCATGCATAGAATACCAATAGTGCTCGCACCTTGTCCTAATTAGCTTGGATTTCCATGGATTATCATTGCATAACATATGTTTCAACCAAGTGTCACAAAGGGGTACCTCTATGCCGCCTGTACAAAGGTCCAAGGAGATAGATCGCATTTGATTTCTCGTTTTTGATAGATCTCAACTAAGGACATCCATATCGGGACAACATAGAAAACAGATAATGGACTCCTCTTTAAGGCATAAGCATTCAACAACAGATAATATTCTCATAAGAGATTGAGGATTAATGTCCAAACTGAAACTTCCACCATGATTCATGGCTTTAGTTAGCGGCCCAATGTTCTTCTCTAACAATATGCATACTCAAACCATTTGATCATGATAAATCACCCTTACTTCAGACAAGATGAACATGCATAGCAACTCACATGATATTCAACAAAGGTGTAATAGTTGATGGCGTCCCCAGAAACATGGTTACCGCTCAACAAGCAACTTATAAGAAATAAGATACATAAACTACATATTCTTTACCACAATAGTTTTAAGGCTATTTTCCCATGAGCTATATATTGCAAAGACAAAGAATGAAATTTTAAAGGTAGCACTCAAGTAATTTACTTTGGAATGGCAGAGAAATACCACATAGTAGGTAGGTATGGTGGACACAAATGGCATAGGTTTTGGCTCAAGGATTTGGATGCACGAGAAAAATTCCCTCTCAGTACAAGGCTTTGGCTAGCAAGGTTGTTTGAAGCAAACATAAGTATGAACCTCTATAGCAAAACTTACATAAGAACATATTGCAAGCATTATAAGACTCTACACTGTCTTCCTTGTTGTTCAAACACTTCACCAGAAAATATCTAGACTTTAGAGAGATCAATCATGCAAACCAAATTTCAACAAGCTCTATGATAGTTCTTCATTAATAGGTGTAAAGTACATGATGCAAGAGCTTAAACATGATCTATTTGAGCACAACAATTGCCAAGTATCAAATTATTCAAGACAATATACCAATTACCACATGGAGCATTTTCTGTTTCCAACCAAATAGCAATGAACGAAGCAGTTCTCAACCTTCGCCATGAACATTAAAAGTAAAGCTAAGAACACCAGTGTTCATATGAAACAGCGGAGCGTGTCTTTCTCCCACACAAAGAATGCTAGGATCCGAGTTTATTCAAACAAAAACAAAAATAAAAGCATACAGACGCTCCAAGTAAAGCACATAAGATGTGACAGAATAAAAATATAGTTTCACTAGAGGTGACCTGATAAGTTGTGGATGAAGAAGGGGATGCCTTGGGCATCCCCAAGCTTAGATGCTTGAGTCTTCTTGAAATATGCAGGGATGAACCACGGGGGCATCCCTAAGCTTAGACTTTTCACTCTTCTTGATCATATTGTATCATCCTCCTCTCTTGATCCTTGAAAACTTCCTCCACACCAAACTCAAAACAAACTCATTAGAGGGTTAGTGTATAATCAAAAATTCACATATTCAGAGGTGACATAATCATTCTTAACACTTCTGGACATTGCCCAAAGCTACTGTAAGTTAATGGAACAAAGAAATCCATTCAACATAGCAAAAGAGGCAATGCGAAATAAAAGGCAGAATCTGTCAAAACAGAACAGTCCGTAAAGACGAATTTTTTAGGGCATTTAACTTGCTCAGATGAAAAATCTAAAATTGAATGAAAGTTGCGTACATATCTGAGGATCACTCATGAAAATTGGTAGATTTTTCTGAGTTACCTACAAAGAGGCCTACTCAAATTCGTGACAGCAAGAAATCTGTTTCTGCGCAGTAATCCAAATATAATATCAACCTTACTATCAAAGACTTTACTTGGCACAACAATGCAATAAATTAAAGATAAGGAGAGGTTGCTACAGTAGTAACAACTTCCAAGACTCAAATATAAAACAAAAGTGCAGAAGTAAAATAATGGGTTGTCTCCCATAAGCGCTTTTCTTTAACGCCTTTCAGCTAGGCGCAGAAAGTGTGAATCAAGTATTATCAAGAGATGAAGCATCAACATTATTACCAGGGGAGTTGGGAGTTTTCTCAACAATGCATTGTATCTTGTCTATGTAAGTAACTCCTCTTTCGTTGCTCTTAGGCTTACTATCCTCATCAAACAAATTTTCAGGAACAAGCCAAGCATAGTTATTTTCTAGAGCTTCATGCATCCCTAGGAGCTTACTAGGTATCGGTACTTTAATCTCCCCCTCATAGTTGACTTTATTAGTGTACTTTAGTCTATCTTTTTCCATCTTTTCAAGGGTATTTGCAAAATTGGTATAAAAGCCAAGCATCTTGTGTTGAATAAAGACTTTCCTAGCTTCTCTAGCTACATCACCAAATTCTTTAAGAAGGATTTCTAAAACAAAATCTTTCTTTTCTCCTTCTTCCATATCACAGAGTGTAAGAAACATATGTTGCATTATGGGGTTGAGATTAACAAATCTAGCTTACAACATGTGTACTAAAGAGGCAGTAGCAATTTCATAAGTAGGAGCTAGTTCTACCAAGTGTTTATCCTCAAAATCTTCAACTGTACTAACATGAGTGAAAAAATGCTTCTATATTATCTCTTCCAATGATAGACCCTTGCCCTACTGGTATATCTTTCAGAGTGAACTTAGGAGGAAGCATGATGAAATAAACAAAAGGTAAATAAAGTAAATGTAAGTAACTAATTTTTTTGTATTTTTGATATAGAGAAAGCAAACAAAGCAGTAAATAAAGTAAAGTAAAGTAAGACAGTAACAAAGTAAAGAGATTGGATGTGGGAGACTCCCCTTGCAGCGTGTCTTGATCTCCCCGGCAACGGCGCCAGAAATTTAGCTTGATAACGCGTGAAGCACACGTCCGTTGGGAACCCCAAGTGGAAGGTGTGATGCGTACAGCAGCAAGTTTCCCTCAGTAAGAAACCAAGGTTTATCGAACCAGTAGGAGATGAAGGCCACGTGAAGGTTGTTGGTAAAGAAGTGTAGTGCGGCGCAACACCAGGGATTCCGGCGCCAACGTGGAACCTGCACAACACAATCAAAATACTTTGTCCCAACTTAACAGTGAGGTTGTCAATCTCACCGGCTTGTTGTAAACAAAGGATTAAACGTATGGTGTGGAGAAGGATGTTTGCTTGTGAAGAACAACAGAGAACAGAGATTACAGTTGATTGTATTTCAGATGTAAAAGAATGGACCGGGGTCCACAGTTCACTAGTGGTGTCTCTCCAATAAGAAATAGCATGTTGGGTGAACAAATTACAGTTGGGCAATTGACAAATAGAGAGGTCATAACAATGCACATACATATCATGATGACTACTATGAGATTTACTTAGGGCATTACGACAAAGTACATAGACCGCTATCCGAGCATGCATCTATGCCTAAAAAGTCCACCTTCGGGTTAGCATCCGCACCCCTTCCGGTATTAAGTTGCAAACAACGAGACAATTGCATTAAGTATGGTGCGTAATGTAATCAACACAAATATCCTTAGACAAAGCATTGATGTTTTATCCCTAGTGGCAACAGCACATCCACAACCTTAGAACTTTCTCATCACTCTGTCCCGGATTCAATGGAGGCATGAACCCACTATCGAGCATAAATACTCCCTCTTGGAGTCACAAGTATCAACTTGGCCGAGCCTCTACTAGCAACGGAGAGCATGCAAGATCATAAACAACACATATATGATAGATCAATAATCAACTTGACATAGTATTCCATATTCATCGGATCCCAACAAACACAACATGTAGCATTACAAATAGACGATCTTGATCATGATAGGCAGCTCACAAGATCTAACATGATAGCACAATGAGGAGAAGACAACCATCTAGCTACTGCTATGGATCCATAGTCCAAGGATGAACTACTCACACATCAATCCGGAGGCGATCATGGTGATGTAGAGTTCTCCGGGTGATGATTCCCCTCTCCGGCAGGGTGCCGGAGGCGATCTCCTGAATCCCCCGAGATGGGATTAGCGGCGGCGGCGTCTCTGGAACTTTTTCCGTATCGTGGCTCTCGGTAATAGGGTTTTCGCGACGGAGAGTATAAGTAGGCGGAAGGTCAGAGTCGGAGGAGGCACGGGGGCCCCACACCATAGGCCGGCGCGGGCCCCATGCTGGCCGCGCCGCCCTATGGTTAGGGCGCCTCGTGGCCCCACTTCGTATCCTCTTCGGTCTTCTGGAAGCTCCGTGGAAAAATAAGACTCTAGGCGTTCGTTTCGTCCAATTCCGAGAATATTTCCTGTGTAGGATTTCTGAAACCAAAAACAGCACAAAACAAGAACTGGCGCGTCGGCATCTCGTTAGTAGGTTAGTGCCGGAAAATGCATAATAATGATGTAAAGTGTGTATAAAACATGTGAGTATTGTCATAAAACTAGCATGGAACATAAGAAATTATAGATACGTTTGAGACGTATCACAGGCCTGGCATGGTCAATGCGATGATCTCTCTTGAAGATGGAGTCGAGGAAGACGGCGGTATCAAATTCTATGGCGTGTGCGTTGGCGTGCGCTGAGAATCTACTTGACTGAGTGTGCTTCTCATCTGCTATTGGGCGGCCTAGAAAGGCATTTGGTTTTTTGAATGATGTGAGTTGGTGTTTTGTCACCCCCTTCAACCCTCTGTAGGTTTAGCGAGGTGGCTTCGAGTTTGATCTTTTGTATTGCTCTTGTAAGGTGTTGTGAATAATCTAATAAAAAAAACTGTGTGCATCCCTTGGATGCAGAAGCTGTGGTGATATTTCACCCATTTCGGAAAAAAGTATATATATAGTCTAACACCTTCCCTTAATCTTAACCATGACATCGAACATCCAACATGTTAAGATTGTGCCTACAACTTTGGAACAAAGGCAAGGAAAATGACTTTGTGAAGATGTCAACAGGTTGATCCTTGGAAGGGATAAACTTGATTTGAAGTAGCTTCTGCACAACACGTTCCCTCACAAAATGATAGTCAACTTCGATGTGTTTTGGTCGGGCATGAAACATTGGATTAGAGGACAGATACATTGCACCGATGTTATCACACCAAAGAATAGGATGTTGAGCTTGCGGAATACACAACTCTCGCAATAAGGACTACACCCAGATTAGGCATTGGCCACAACTTTGTACTAGCTTCAGTACTGCTCCGAGACACTTCAGCTTGCTTGCGGACGCTCCAGGCGATCAGATTAGGGCAAAAGAATACAGCATATCCCCCCGTAGATCGTCAATCATCAGGACTACCAACCCAGTCCGCATCAGAGAACCTAGAAAGTAAGCCTGAAGGGGCGTCATGAAGACGAAGACCATAAGACGGTGTGTGGCGAATATAGCGCAGGATGTGCTTCATAGTTGCCTAGTGAGGATCCCTGGGTGAGTGCAGGTACTGGCATACGCGGTTCACTGCATAAGAGATATCCGGTCTGGTGAGAGTGAGATACTGTAGACCCCCAACATTACGGTGGTACTATGTCACATCCTCAGAAGAGAGAAGAGAACCTTCCATAGATGTAAGCTGATCCGAGGTGGACATTGGAGTTGTGGCGGTCTTGCATGGAAGCATACCAACACACCGGAGTAGACCCTAAGAATACTTCCTCTAGGTGAGAGACAGACCAATATCATCATGAGTCACTTCAAGCCCAAGAAAATAGTGTAGTTTACCCAAGTCCTTCACGGCAAAATCAGCACGAAGATAAGAAACTAGGCGATCAGCAGCAGTGGCAGAAGAGCTAACAAGGATGATGTCGTCAACATAAACCAGAAGATACATAGTAACCTCTGGACGCTGAAACATAAACATGGACGTATCTTTTGTGGAAGGAACAAACCCATGTGCACGGAGAGCAGATCCAAGATGTGCATGCCAGACACGAGGAGCCTGCTTGAGACCATACAAGGTCTTCACCAGGCAACACAAATGATCAGGGCGCAGCGAATCTAGGAGGCTAACACATATACACATCCTCTTCTAGAACACCATGAAGGAAAGCATTCTGAACATCCAACTGGCGAAGAGACCAACCACGTGTGACAACCAAGGAGAGTAGAATCCGAATGGTGGTTAGCTTGACAACAGGACTGAAAGTATCTTCATAGTCAAGACCATAACGTTGTTTGAACCCTTTTGCAACCAGGTGTGCCTTATATCTCGGAATAGAGCCATCATGCTTCTTCACCTTGAAAACCCATTTGCAGTCAATAATATTGATGCATGTCGGTGGTGGAACTAATGTCCATTATCATTCTTGAGAAGGGCCTTATACTCAAGTTCCATAGCACGCCTCCAGTGTGGAATCTGCATCACAACAGAGTAATGGTGAGGCTCAGCAGTAGGGTCAGCAACAGCCTATGATAGACATGATGCAAGCCAGGCAATAGTCCCATCAGTGCGCTCTTTGGGGCGAGAAATGCCACTCTTGTTGCGCGTGTGGGGTCGAGAGACCACATGCACAACCACAGTTAAGGAAGACGAGGTCGTAGGAGACGGCGAGGAAGCAGGTGCCGGCGATGTAGCGGCAGGTGATGTTGGAGGTGACGGCGATGTAGCGGTAGGTGATGATGGAGGTGATGGCCCATCCGTCTGGGTGGCGAAGCAGGAGGAGACGTCGTCGGGGGCGATGACCCAGACGCAGGTGACGCTGGGCGCAACCCAGCACCAGGCGTTGCTGGGGGAGAGGGACCCTGGGCGGGTGTAGGTGAGCCTGGCGGTGGTGATCCAGCGGAGTGGACAGGTGTGGCCGCGAGCCCAGGCGCGGGAGCGGGAGCATGCGTGGGGGCGGTCATGGCGACCGAGGAAGTTGCATGATCCATGCACTGGTCATTGTGATCGACATTGACAGCACCTGAAGGATGAACACGAGCATCAGAACCATCCAATAGTTCAAGGCGAGCACCCCGTCCGACACATGCACCATGGTTAGGCAACAAAACAGGTGAATATGCAATATCTTAAAATTGACCAGGCATAGTAGGAGTAGAAACTAAGGGCGGTGTGTGTGCGGTTGTGGTGACGGAAGTGTCGAAGGGAAACAAGTTTTCGTCGAAGATAACATCACGGGAGATATAAACATGATTAGATGGAACATGGAGACACTTGTACCCCTTATGCATGTAACTATAGCCGAGAAACACATATTTTTTGGAACGAAACTCGAGTTTCCGACTGTTATACGAGCGTAGGTATTGCCAACATGCACACCAAAAACACTTTGAGAAAGGTGTATCAAGGAGGTTCATGTAATAGAAGCTCAACAGGTGTTTTCATATTAAGGAGACGTGTGAGAAGTTTGTTAATGAGAAAGCAAGCAGCCGTGAACCCATCACTCCAAAAACGAAAAGTTACAAATGCATGTGCAAGAAGAGTTAGGCTAGTTTCAACTATGTGACGATGCTTGCGTTCAGCAACTCCGTTCTGCTGGTGAGTGTGTGGACAGGCTACACAGTGCGCAATGCCATGTTTCTGAAAGAAGGATCTAATATTACGGTATTCACCCCCCCCCCCCCCAAATCGGACTGAACATGAACAATTTTTTCTTTGAGAAGGCGCTCTACATGTGCTTGAAATTGCAGAAAACATCGAACACATCAGATTTGCGTTTAAGCAGATAAAGCCATGTAAGGCGACTATAAGCATCACTGAAACTGAGAAAATAATTGTGACCACTGACTGAAGTTTGAGGATGGCCCCATACATCTGAATAAATAAGCTCAAGAGGAGTTTTGGCTATATAATTGGATACATAAACGGTAATTGGCGACTCTTGCCTTGCTGACAAGCATCACAAACTGCAAGTTCCTTATTACTAGACACAAAAGGGAGATCATGACGATGACGCACATGGCGAACGATGGGGGTAGCGGGATGACCAAGGCGAGAGTGCCAATGCGATGGAGAGGCACGCACAGCACTGAGCGCATGGGGGGCGGCAGGCACATCAAGGGAGTAAAGACCATGGCGACTCCAACCTCTAAGAAGAACGTCCCGGGTGATTCGATCCTTTACAAAGAATGGAAAGGGTGAACTCAACAAAAACATCATTTTCAAGAGTGAGCTTTTTAACAGACAGTAAATTACGAGTGACCAAGGAAACACGAACATTACAAAGGCGAATAGACTTAGAGGTATGTGTAAGGATCGATGCCTGGCCAAAATGGGAGATGTGCATACCTAACCCGTCAGTGGTGCGAACTCTGGTCGTAGCCGGCTGTGTGTATACTGGTTATGCAGAGAGTGAGTGTATTGCTTGAAACTTTGAGTAATAAAGCGCCTTTTCTCAAAAAGAAAAAAAAAACATCCCGCCGCTATTCTCATCCAGGAGCAGTCGGCCAAGTCTCTGCTTCATCACAGCGGGGAGAGATCGCCATGCTGGGCCCGCCGATGTGCAGTTCAAGGCCTCCGTCGGCACAAGTTGGTCGTGCATGTTGGGCCATCTCGTGCCATATTCGTCGTTGTTGGTGTTCAGCAGCGTCATGCGCACCGACATCGGTGCATGTACAAGTGACTGAGAAAGGAGAGATACACGGGGTCAGCGCCGGCCTCAAACTCCGCGCTCAGGAAGTCACGACAGGGCCGGCGGAGATCGGCCATTGATCCTTCCGGGGAGGCAGCTCTCTCCAGTCTCCTCCGGGTAGTACCACTCCACTCTGCTGATCGGTCCCTCGCTCGCTGGCTTGTTGAGGCTGGCCATTGCGCTACGTGCTACTGTATATATAGTGCATACCAAGTTGGTCAAAGTTACCCGACTAAGTTTTCCGTCATCAACAAAGTTACCCGTATATACACTTATTTATGGATCGAGGGAGTATCTATCAAGTGGCTGAACGGAGTATTTACTTTGTGCGGGCACAGAGATGGACAAGCATATGAATACAATAAGCAAAGTGCTCATTCCTAGATTATACTCCGCCCATTTTTATTTAGTTCGTGTTCTAAAAAAAATCAAAGTTAAATATTATTAAGTTTGACAAAAAAATATATAGGAAAAAATATCAACAACCATAATACCAGATGCATATAGTATGAAAATATAGGTTACGACGACTCTAATACTCTAATTTTTACATTGTGAATGTTGATATTTTTTCCTAAGTATTAAATCAAACTTTACAAAGTTTGACTTCAACTAAACCCAGAATGAAAATATATCACGATTGATGCATTTTAATATTCAATTTACGCATCATAAGTCTTAAGGAAATAAAAATCGCTAATATAATCTCATTGCGATTGACGTATTTTAAAATTCGATTTTGACCACCTCTTAGACATTTCACAGTGGATTGACTCTTAGCATGTTATCATTGGCAGTGGTTCTTAAATACAACCACTCCAGTGAATTATTTTTTAGGTTCTATCTATATTTAAAGATTTTTTAGATATACATACATGTGAGATATGCATACATGCGATTGGGCTAGAAATGTTGTTGCTTGTGTCTAAAAACAACATCATTGTATCTCTTCATTAACTATAGTGCCATGCATACGTATTTTGCCTATGATAACCTGCTAAGAAATTTCCATTTTAAAAGGCCAACCATGAGGGTATTACTACTCCATCCACAATGAGTGACTTATCTATATATGTGTACTTACTTTTCAAATTCTAAATTGTGACATTCTTTTTCCTATTAAAATTGGATGTCCATTGTTTTCCTTATAATTTTGATAGGTTTATCCCATTTCATATGTTTCACCTCATGATGACACGTCATTCCCGCAGAGATCATCGACTTGTTGGAATACTCATAATATATCATAATTAATAATCATAATATATCATTGAAACGTCAAATGATCCTTCTTCTTTTATGGTGAATTTGGCACCGGCGGACTATCATAATTAAGTAACGCATGCGAAGCCGATCACAACCATAGAGAGATCGAAACTGTTCCTGGTTAGCTACTTGAGCACCCTTCTATAAATCAAACACTACCACAATGCAGACTTAGTGAAAGAGAAACAAGTAATTAGCAATGGAGTTCCAAACAAGCAAATTCAGCAAGTGCCTGTAGAAAATTCCATACATATATTCCATATTTGAGGCTAATTTTTCAGCATTACTCATTGTTTAACCTTGATTGGTGTTCTTGGACCCCTCAACAATCTCTGTCAAACTACGCAACTGATTTACGAAGTAATTTAATTGCAGTACCAACAATAATGAGTCTGATTGGTATTGTGTCATCATGATCACAGTCTACGGCGTGTCCTAGTCAGTTTGCAGTGATGATATTATAACATGAACATTTTAACTTAAATTTCATTTAGTACTAACTGATAATGGTGTGTAAGGTATACCTATTGCAACAAGGAATCACTGGCGCATGCAAACTGAAATCACAAGGAAAGGTAGAAAACTACTATATGTAGTTTACAAATAAAAGAAAAAAGAAGAAGGATAAAAAGCAACTCCACATGTCCTTTACATATACTTATAAGAGGTCACGAAAGGAAATCTATTATGTACTTAAGAGAGAAACAAAGGTAAACCTATTGTTTAAAGCATAAGGTACATCATCTTCATATTTCAACATCTTTTAAGGTTCTAGTATGCACACAATTTGCTAAGCTATGTACATATATAGGAACAATAAAAAAATTGAACCACCTTTTCATAAAGCATAACGTAAGCTATATTCATGTATTAAAATATTTTTCAAAGGTTCGTATATGAAAAACAATTGTGCAAGCATCGTCTCTTACAATATAAAAGAAGCATCGACATTCAAGAGCAAGGGCATACATTGATAGGTACCAATGGCCAAATATTTGTGTTCCATCCATTAACACATGATAATAATTAGCGACTTAAGAAAATACAAACATAATATTATTATTTGATGCCAAAAATATGTATTAATGATCAGAATAAAGTATATGCCAATATTATTAAGTAAGAGTATGCATCATTGAATTTATGGAATATCAACAATGGAAGTAGAAAAGGTTAGTGGAAATGTATGGCAGTGGCAGAGCTTTTCTACGGCGAAGGGGCTCATGCCCCCCCCCCCGACACACGTTACTCTAGAAATATACTTAAAAATATCACTATATTAAGCCCGCCAAAATGCCAAGAAAGTTGTCATTGTCCTCTCTGTTTAGCACCGAGAGAGGCACCTCCCCATTGAGCTGGTTAAATTGAAAATTAAGAGATTGAAATCGATATTGCCCAAGTCAAGTGGAATGACACCGGTGAGAGCATTGTTGGACAAGTCAAGGACTGCCGGTGATGAAATCATCCCAATGCACAATGAAAGTATTGCACATGATATATTATTGTTGTTGAGGTTAAGTAACATGAGTTTCAACAATAATCCGATTGACATTGGTATGGATCTAGTTATCTTGGTAGCAGATATTGAAAGCTCTGTAAGTTACTTGAGCTTGCTCACCTTGGCTGGTAGGTTGCCAAAGAGTTTATTATTGTGCACCATTAATAACCATAGCCCTGATGGAGCTGGAGAAGTGGTTATTTTGCATATCAATTCTAGATATGTTTGAAGATATCTTCGCACAACTAGCACCAGAAGTTGATGTCCGGCGAAGCATCGGAAATGTTCAATTATTCAAACGGGAACTCCCCAGATAATTTATTGTTGTTGAGCATAATGCTTTGAAGTGAGAGGCAACTTTAATACAACAGTAAATAAGATAACTAGGAAAGGGGCTATTGCCCCCCCCCCCCCCCCTTTTCCAGTGTTTAGGCTACTTTTTTTAAATGATCACTTAAAGTTCAAGCTTGATTGGTGTTCTCGGCCACTCAACTATCTCCGTCAACCTCTGCCACTGACTAGAGTTTTATTGCTCTGAAGCTATAACCATGATTACTTCATGAGAGAAATGATTTTTATCCGGGACCTCAAAATTAGCAAGGGGCGAGTACTTGACGAGTTTACGTGGTAGCTCGCCCACGAGAACATATTGTTCAACAGTTGTAAGTATGATATTTTTTACTGATGAGTATTCATTCGTGAATACATTGTAGTACTGCTCAACTCCCCTTCCCCTCAAAATTCCTTAAAATAGGTCTGGTTATCCTGCCCTAATGACCTTGTTTCCATCTTTAAGACTGCTTGTAATCCTCTCTGGTAAATATAATCTCTTATTCACCCGCAAAACAAAAAGGGAAGTTGGTTGGGCGCCATGAAGTAGGTGTATTACGTTAGGATGTAACAGTCACAATGATACAAGTAGAAAGGTAGGATGTGCCACGCTGATTCTGAAACAAAGTTACAAATCTTCCAAATTATCAGAACTA
Source organism: Lolium rigidum (assembly GCF_022539505.1). NCBI lineage: Eukaryota > Viridiplantae > Streptophyta > Magnoliopsida > Poales > Poaceae > Lolium > Lolium rigidum. Next base: position 275,240,939 of record NC_061509.1, read on the forward strand.
ACATGTATAAACTGAAATAAGATGTACTAGAGGGTCCCTATGCATTATGAAGCTTGTTGAATAGCGATTGTAAAGGTATTGAGGATAGAGTAGAAAAGAAAAAATAGCTGGAAAGGTAATATTACTTCGATAGGATATAGGCTTATTTTGCTTGAAGCTTCTTTAAGTAATATAACAAGTTATGTGATCTCTTTCTTTATTATGTTGTAAGGGGTCCTAAAAAGATATGATTTCTTCAGTTTCGCAAAAAAAAGATATGATTTCCTTAGGGCTCATATTCTTTCGCAACAAAAACACAATGATAAAAAAAGTATTTTTTAGTTAAATGGCCGGATGTTTGCCAACCAAAAGATCAGGTGACAAATGTGCACCTCGAGAATGTTAGACTCTTGTGCAAGTGGATCTAGAGGTTGGAAAACAAAGATGTCTTTGGCAAGAGACGGTTAGAGTAAAATGCATCAAAAAAGGTACTTTTACTCAATGCAAACCTAGCCCTAGACATTAAGGGTATATTTTATAGATGTTATAAGAAGGTGCTTGCTGATGTGATAAAAACTATGTTTTGGGATATATTTTATAGATGTTGTAAAAAGGTACTCATTTTTAGTAGCTAAAAGAGTTGATTTTCCTTCTAAAGTTATGGGGAGCATTAAATTACCTTCGAGGATGAAAGTTTCCTGTTGGTTGATGATCAAAGAAAATCTCATAAGAAATGATGGAAAAAATGTGGAACCGTGTGAGTTTGTGATGATCCCGAGACTCAAGAACACCTTTTTTGTGTCCTTTAACATAATATATCTGAAGTGTTGTTAGAGCAAGTTCAATAGTAGAGCCAACAGTTGGCTATAAGCCAAGTGCCATGTCATCTATAGTCAATCTAGAGCCAATAAGTACAATAGTGAGCTATAAAATTGTACTACCTCCGTTTCAAGGAATAAGGCGTACGCGTATTCCAAGACGAACTTTGACCATAAAAATTGAGCAACAAAAACTTGATTATATTATATGTAATTAGCACTGTTGGATTCATATTGAAAAGCACTTTCTAATGATGCTAATTTCATACAAATAACCTTTATATATTTGAAATAATTCTTGATCAAACAAAAGGCACGCAAAACAAGGACGCCTTATTCCTTGAAATGGAGGTAGTACTACTTTATCAATACATGGCCCAGCCTTCACTCTCACAAAGTGCCTAGGAGCACGTGCTAGAGCTGGCTCTTGTATAAGACTACTCATAGTGGGAGTAACATAGCTAGTAACATCACACATCTCAAGGCATTTTGGTGACATGGCATGACAATAAATGAATAAAGAGAGGGAGGTGGTAACTAGCTATGTTACCATAACATCACACTTCTCAAGATAAGATGAGTCTACAATCTAATAAATATAGCATGCATGATACCACATATAAGTAACTATCCACTATGGAGGTAGTAACATAGAGTAGTAACATGCACCATGTTACTACTCTATGTTACTCTCCACTATGACTAGTCTAAGAGCTCACTCCTCTTCTCTCTCCTTCTCTCTCCTCCAACTAAGCAACAATATATTATTTTAATCCTTATAGCCAGCTGAGTAGAACTTATTGTACTTGCTCTTAGTGTATCTTCTGGGATTAATTCCATAGGGGCATGCTTCACAGATCTATATAGAGATTTGTTTTATATATATGGTTTAATACTCATACCGGTAGAGATAGAAATGCTATTATAATAGGCCGGGTATGTTCGTGTTATCTAGGCTGTTTCGGAAACAAGAAACTTAGGCAGTGTTCGGTTTGAGAAATTGGTGGAACGGAACGGGACGGTTCCACACCCAAAACCCATCCTTGTGTTCGGTTGAGGAGGAGGAACGGAACGAACTGATTCTTCGGAAGCGAATATACCCTAAAGATGTGGAACGGGATGGTTCGACCGATTTGGTCGAATGGGAAGGAATCGGCGTATCAATCACCGCACGGACGAAAAAAAAGAAAACTCACCCGAACCCAACCCTATCTCTCCCATCTCTCACGGGCACCTCTCCAATCCCTCTGCGCCGCCGCTCGCTCGCGCTCGGCCCCGCGCGCTGCTCTCTCCCCCGCGCGCCGCTCTCTCCCACGTGCGCCGCTCCTCTCCCTCTCCCTCTCCTGTCCGGCGACGACCTCTCCCTCTGTCTGGTTCGGGCGGAAGCGGCGGCGATTCATCCGTGTGCCGGTGGTCAGGGCGGGCGCGGCGACGGTAGGTGAGCCGGCGGTGAAGGGGGTCCAGGCGGAGGCGTTTGCTGTAGGTATGTGTCCCTGTGCTTTCCCCTATATTGTCCATGTACACTGTGAAATTTGGATCGAATTTTTGCTATATTGTCCATGTACTGTGCAACATGTTGAACTTGATTGTTAAATGTGTGCAATATGATTTGTCAATGTCCATTACAATTGTGCATTTTGGTAATACATGATAAAATAAATGCATTGTAGATCCAGGATGATGGATAAACGGAAAAAGATGATTAGGGGAGCCGCTGTTTTTGTTGTTTGCGCTGCAATGGTTGTAGCAGTTTGGGCTATAAAACGGAAGAGAACACCACGTATAAGCTATGGGCCAATGCATGAACGGGATCGGCAGCGAATTGAATATCTCAATAGTAAAATTTGGCAATGCGATGTCACGTGTAGAAATATGTTAAGATTCGAAAGAGCTCCTTTCTTTAAACTTTGTGACATATTGAGGGATCGCAAGTTGCTAGAAGATAGTGTTCATTTGAATGTGGAGCAACAAGTGGCAATGTTTTTGCACACTGTTGGACATAATGTTCGCAATAGGGTTGTGGCAACCAATTTTGGTAGATCATTCTCCACAATCAGCATATATTTTAGGCGTGTCCTCCATGCCATTGGTGAACTACGTAATGAATATATCAGGCCACCATCATTGGAGACTCCAGAAAAAATAGCAGGAAACTCTCGGTTTGATCCATATTTTAAGGTACTAGCTAAAACTATTTCTTAGCTATTTAGGATACACTTCATATCATTTAACATTTGTCACTATATAGGATTGTATTGGAGCAATTGATGGCACACATGTGAGAGCATCTGTCCCAAAAGATATGGAATATGCTTTTCGTGGTAGGAAAACATATGCCACTCAAAATGTGATGGCAGCGATAGATTTTGACCTTCGCTTCACATATGTGTTGGCTGGTTGGGAGGGGTCAGCACATGATGCATGTGTTTTAGCTGATGCATTAGCACGTGAGAGAGGCCTACAAGTACCAGAAGATTGCAAAAGCGTTTATGACGCTTAAACTTGAGAGCAAGTTGGTTTGGTTGAGTCGGTATGTGCATAAGACCTTTGGAGTGCTCTACAATTTGAAGTGATGATATTCACTTCAAGTGGGTTGATGGACAGCAATGAACTTTATTATTCCATGGACCATAATATGTAATATGGACTGTAATGAACTCTATGTAGTTGCTTTTGGATCACTACTATGCATTAAACTGGACTTGTTTAAATCTGAACTGTTTCGATGCCTATTATGGTCGTTTGCATCTAATTGTGTACTATATTTGCTGATATATATGTGTTATACTTATATGAATATATTTGTTATTGCGAACTGCTCAAAATACAAACAAAGTGCTGCCAAAAAATTTATTACTAACTTGTTTCATGGGTGTGGTATGTTCACCATAAGCATGAAAGAGGTGAGCTGAACCAAAATCCTGCCATTCCGTTCCGCGTTTTTTCCAGAACCGAACACAGGCACGGAACCATTCCGTTCCTCGCTTTTTCCGAACCGAACACGGGTACGGAACCATTCCGTGACATTGGAATGGAACCATTCCGTTCCATGCATCCAGATTCTCAAACCGAACACATCCTTATATTGTTTTTCAAGGAATTCGGATTGGGATTTTAAAATTTTCATTCTCTTTGCTTGTAGCTTCACTAACCGTACCGGCCAAAATTGCAGAAAGGACTACCAAAGCTTCTACTTCATATGCTCGTAAAATGGGAACGAGATCCTATAGCGTTGAGGAGGGAAGTCAGGTAAGCTACGTTGTTCTAACTTTCTTTCTTCCGGTCCACATGATTAACAATTTCTTTGATCTAAATTAACTTGGACAATATATATGTGTGGCATCCATTTACTATGCTTACTTACAATCAAAACTAACTGACTATAATTACTATTTTTAGTAACTATCTATAGTAATCTGCTACGGTATAATTCAAACAGTGATTCCCTACAATACCCTGACTTTCCCTTCTTCATTTTACTCTACCTAAGTACTGCACCTTACCTGACTGTATTCGTTCAATTCGATGTATCCAGTCCGTGTTCCACACATAGATGACGTACTGTATTCGTTCCTGCGTTCATGTTTCAGCAGATATGGCCAGCTCGGTCACTGATCTCTCTCCGACACGATGGAACCTTGTTGCCGTCCGTTGGCTTACTTCCAGACTCCAGAGTGATATCGATGTAGCACGTCGTCATGCGCATCGCATGATCCAGGTTAATCGGCGGCGCGACTAGAGCTAGCTAAGCTAGCCCGACTACATCGATCTTGCACGTACGCACTCTCGTGCACCGTGATCACTCTACACCTGCTCAGACACACGCATAGAGAATTAGAGATAGACATATAGGAGGATCGATCATGCTGCCGTTCCCGAGGGCCGCCACCTCCCACGCCCCGGACGGCCACCGTGTCAGTAGCAGCGCCTCCTCGCCGGCGTTCCTCGCGTTCGTCATCCTCCTGGCCGCGCTCTTCCTCATCTGCCTCTGCTCCGCCGCCGCGCGCCGCCTCTGCTCCCGCTTCTCCGCCTCCCCGAGTACCCGGCCCTTGACGCTGCCTCCTCGCCGATGCCGAGGCTCCGTCCCGGACGTGGACCCGGCGGCGCTGGCGGGCTCCCTCCCGGTGCGCGCCTACGCTGGCGGCGCCGGCGCGACGGGCGACGACGTGTGCGCGGTGTGCCTGGGCGAGCTCCAGGCCCAGGAGCCGGTGAAGGCCATCCCGGCGTGCGGCCACGTCTTCCACCCGCCCTGCATCGACCGCTGGCTCATCCTAGCCGGTGCTGCCGGCCGCGCGTCCTGCCCGCTTTGCCGACGGTCCGCCGCCGCTCTCAAGCCGGCCGCTCCTGCGGCTTGACACGTACAGGACGCGCGGCAGCTGCTCCAGCTACCAACGCTCGCCCAGCTGAGCCCTTGCACGGCACGTGAAGATTCTAGTCCAAAGTACACTGCATCCGACGTACAGCAAGTCTTTTTGTATATTTTCTTCTGTAGTTGCCATTTGCTGCTTGTATCATCTTTGCGGACGAGCCGGGTTTGGCATCCGGGAGCGTCACGGCTTTTGAAATGTCTTTTAACGGTAGTTGGTAATGTAAAAGTAATTTAAACAAAAAAAATCGCGTGCACATCTTGACATTATATGTGCCTACAAAGTCGTTTCGCGGAAAACCAACATTTATGTGTCGTGTGTGAAAAGATAAAATCTGGTGGTTAAAAAAAGTTTTTTGAAGACATTTATCTATCTATTTTACACAGAACATAAAAGTGTTACTTTCCGCAAATTTGACATGCACACATAGTATAATGTCAACATATATGAATCAAATTTAATACATTTTTCCCGTGTTCAAAAGTGGATTTCCACATCTTTGCCCTCTTTTAAGTCACGGCACAACCAATCAGGTAGATTTACCAAATCACAAGAATAAACTGGCCCAAGAGCATTTGCCAAGCCACAGATAAATAAACAGATCAAGAGGATTGTAGCAGGCAAGGATTTGGATCAGGTTAAGAATCTATATCATTGAGAGTATCTCTTGTGTTCTGTCTGTCGGGGACACATAAATTACAGCGAAAGAACTTTTACACTGGGCTGGGGGTATCTCTCTTTTTCACCCCCTCCTACTACCCACGGTAAACCCTTTCAGCAATCAATAACACAACACACGCACGCGCCGCCCTTTGCTGCCCAACAGCAAGGCAACAAGATAGTATATCTGTAAACCTACCAGTACACAAGAAGAAGAGTAACGAGGGGAAAGTAAAAAAATAAACAGCATCAGTAAGAAGAAGCAGAGCTATTTTCTTTCTCTTTTCCTTTTCCCCGTTTCCTTCCTCCAGCAAAACTTCGATTGACATCGCTTATTATTTCCCCTGTTGTATAATTTACAACACCGCATACGCCCGGACCACCTCCACGATGGGCGCCCGGCACAGTGGGCACTTGCCGCCGCTGCGCACCAGCTCATTCGCGCACTTGGAGCAGGTGCACATGTGCCCACACCTGCCAGAATCCACCAAAACGGTTTGAGGATCAGACCAATGCGGTTTGCATATCAGATGTATAGTTACTTATAGGAAGGCACCTGAGATGCAAGGTATGTGTGTGTGCTGACCTGTAAAGCAGAGAGTCGATTTGCGTATCGCAACACACGCAACAGGTTCCTTTTCTCACCTGATCCCATCTAGATCCGTCGTCTACTGGATACATCGCGTGCCCTGAAAAAACAAAGAGAAACTATTAGTTGAGTATTGCGGATCATGTACTGCATTTATAGTTTTATGGAGTACAATGAATATTGCAGCAACCAGAATGCTGTGCCAGAATAGGGAACAAGACCAAAACTGATAGGAGTAACATGCGAATGCCTACCAATAGCATAACTACCTGAGTCTGAAACTAGGTTAACAAACACATAAAAGAATTTTCTAATGTGTTTGACCAGGGGATTGTGGATGCAACCTTCAGGTCCCGCAGATCGATTCAAGGCTGCGGACACTTCCTGTCTCACTGAACGTTGCAATTCCAGTTGCATGTCCATGCACGCCTCCAGCATCCTCTGCATGCTGGTCATCCCTTGCTGAAGTCTGCCCATGTCAGCTTTCAAATCATTAATAGCATCCCATTCCTGCAAGAGCAAGGAGCCAGAATGATTTGCCCATTATTAAACTTCCAATCAACATAAGGGACACATCTCATAAGTCCAACGGCATTAAAAGCAAATATAGTTTAACCAAAACAACAATTCCATTTCTACAAGAGAGCATTAGGTGAGAAGGAAACATACGTGGGGTACCCTGGGTCTACTGCTCCAGTTGTTAAGGCGCAATTGTCTTTGAAATAGTGGCGGCCGCGGTGGCATAGGTGGTGGAGGGATAGCACGGCCAGGTCTGTTGGCAGGAGCCCGGAATACCCGATTGACAGCACCTTGAAATGGCCGATTGACAGGACCTTGGAATGGCCGATTTTCAGCATTCCTTACATGTCCCTGGTCTTCGTTTGGTGCATTCGCGGTGGGCTCGGCTGCATCGAGGTTCCAGTTCAGGGGGGCATGACCACGCCGTTGAACATATGACCTTATTAACTGCTCCAAACTGTCACCAAAGCCATTACTAAGAAGATTGGAGACACTTCGCCTGGCAATCCAAAATTTAGAATAGGTTAAGAATTAAAATGAGATGAAGAATCAACAAGGAAAGAAAGTTCAAGGAAATTTTGGGAATGAAGTAAGCATACCTGCTAAGTAATTCCCTCAGTTCCATGCTGTAAACATTGTCATCATCAGGTGGAATGAACCTGTTTTCAGTTCTAGGAATGGGCCCCGTGTCAAGTGCAGAATCATGGAAGTCATCTTGCCAGTTCTCCTCCGTACCATGAGACTCGTCATCATGCCACTCATCATGCTCATCTGGGAGATTTTCATTCTCCCTGTCATCATCCTCTGCAATTTCACTGTGTAACTCTTCTGCATTATCCTCCCAATTTCTGTCAGCATTCTCTGCAGCTTCATCCGGCCACCTATCAAGCCTGACATCCAAAGATGGCTGCCAAAATATTGTGTCACGTTCTGTCTCATCTTGCATCCCATTATCAACTTGAGATACTTGCATATCAACTATGTCACCCAATGTTGTTGTCGGTGACTCCGCCTCAGCAACTTCTACATTATCCTCCTGTAAACCCCCATTTTCAACTGCAGTTTGGGCCACATCCTCACTATCAGTAAAGTCCCTGATGTCAGCCCCCTGTTCGGTTTCATCATTATCGAGTAACGCAGCATTTTCAGCAACAGGAGCATCAGACTGGCTAACATCTTGAGTACTTACAGTACTCTCTGATCTGAAAGAAGTATGTTCGACCATATATACATTAGCTTGAAATATCTTAAACTCCACATATAGTTGTTACATAAGACCAAAAGAAGATAAGGACAAATGGCTGTCAATATTCTGAATAACAGGAAAAATTGAGCAGCACAAGGAGGTCATTAGAACAGCGCTGAAGATTAAACTTAATGAGCAGGCATGGTACCAGCAGATAGTTGGTGTCATAAGCATAACTACTAGAAGAAGGAAACACGTAGTGGTGGATTCAGTTCAGTATCCTATCTTCCACAGTTCCACTGTGTATGATATAGTCAATATCATCAATACACATTTCACGGTACCATCTAGGACCAGTTTGGTTGGTGCAGAGTCTCTAACGTGTAGAGCAAGAATGACTTGCTGTGGCAGGGACCAGCATAATTAGCACTTGGCAGCACTGGCATGTGGAAACCTTACCTGCAATTTCCCCATGAGGGAAAATGCTAATTTGTTCATCTAGTTTCAGTCCAATCCTTGAGATTACAGTAATTTTGAATGATCCATATAATAAAAGGAATTTAAGTTAAAAGAAACACTACAAAAGTATGCACAAATCACATGATTTAACAAGGAAATATGCTGGCCTGCTAAAGTTGGTACCAACCCCATCCTACAAGCTTCTAGAGAATCTCTATTGTAATGAAATGGTTTAAACATTTTACATAAATGATGTTGAGTGAATCAGATAAAAGCTAAATTTGTATCAAATATATCATTTTCTACAACTTCCACTGCAAACAAGTACTTGCTAGTAACAACCCAGAGCAGGACATCCATTAAAAAATTAATGATACCACCTGATGGGCATTACTGGCAGACAAACTTGAAAAACCTAAAAGATGCACTAAACTCTAAAGCCTCCAACACAAGAATTGCGCAATTGCATGTAGGCATGTAAGGATTGACCCATTAAAAACGAGGTAAAGGTCTAGCCCAATACTCATGTTCATACAATTGAATTGTGGAACAAAGACTTAACCTCGAGAGAATAAGATTTATAGGTAGTTTGTATCACATTTCAATACATCCACAGCTACTGCATAAATCCAAATTGTTCGGGCTAGCAAAAATTTAACACGCCTGCCCAACAGGTGATTGTCAAGAAAAACTACAATAGCACAATCCTTGAGTGGCTATTTCACATTTGTTCTCCAATAATGTTAAATGCACAGATACTATTCCTATCAGAGGTTATCGATGCGTATGTTTTTAAAATATGCTGCAACGTGTGGTAGGAAGAACAACAGGTCATCTTCCAGACCAAAACAAATACAAAAAAATATTTCTTCACTTCTTGGCATAGAAAACTATAAATCAGGGTGAATATGATATATTTATCAATTGGGCATTCAATTAAGGGACTTTATGCCCATATGGCCGTAAGGATACCGATAACTGGTATGTATGTATCACTGCAGCTCACGACAAGTAGTGATGTGCCAAATACGCAATGTGCCAGTAGCTGAACAATGTACACCATACTATAATACTGAGACAACCAAGAATACAAAGGGACACACATTAGGTTGTGTGTGGGGGACATATGCTACATAATAGAAAAGTGTAGCAACCAGTATCTCTTCCAAACCTTATACGCAAGTGTTTTCCCACATTTCTTGTTAGTTGTGCCACAATGGTGGAAAATAGTTTGGTTACACTAAAACATTAGTACAATGGATAATACTTGCATTCATGTAGGAGATACCAATCAAGACATGGCTAATATTGCTGCTGTGAGTTGGAATGGCAATGGCTGCTTACCTCAAGGTAGACACGCGATGGCTCTGCCTCAGCTGCCCGAGCTCTCTCGCTGCCACAGATGGCTGTCGCTCCTCCTCGTCCGGGAGCACCGCGTTCCTCAAGAACCTTCCCCTAAGCAATCCCTGCAAAGCCACATGTTTCTCAGACCGGCGCACTCGGCATTGCAAATAAACGATTCTTCATGTCGTGCAATATGGTGAGGTTTCTGACCTGAATGCGGCTGCGGCTCCGGTGGGGGAACTGCGACACAATGTGGAACCCCGATAGCCCCTGCAGCTCGCGCTGACGCTCCCGGGCCATCCGGGTGATGACATCCATGCGCGCCTGCCGGCCACGGAGCCTCGGAGGCTCTCCCCGCCTCTCCCTCTCCTGAGTGGCAGCGGTGGCAGGGGGGGTTCCGGCGGTCTCGTCCCTGCGAGAGACGCGGGCGGCGTCGCGGGGCTGGCTGGCCATCTGCACCCACTCCCTGACGAGCCTGACCCTCTGGCGCTCCGTCTCGCCGAGCCACTCCCCGGTGGCCGTGGCGGCGGCGGCCGTGGGGCTATCGGTGGAGGTGGTGAGCCTGCGGGCGATCTGGCGCACGCGCTCGCGGTGCCTGTCGGGGGTCTCCGGGGAGGGCTCGCGGTGGTCGGCGTCGGCGCGGCGGTGCTCGAGCTCGCGCCACATCTGGAGGAGCGAGGAGGGCGCGGCGGGCGAGGGCGCCTGCGGGCGCGGCGGGGGCGGCGAGGTGGGCGAGGAGAGGAGGAAGGCGGAGGGGTCGAGGGTGGAGACCGGGTGGAGGCGCGTGAGCGCGAGCAGCTCCGCCTCGCGGTTCCGCCGCTCCACCTCGCGCTCCATGGAGGAGAGCACCTCCTCGGCCTGGCGCGCGACCCAGCGGCTGAGGAGGCGCGACTCCCGCCGCCGCCGCCGCGAGGACTCCGCCTCGTCGTCGTTGGCCCCGTGCCCGGCGCCGGCCCCCGCCCCGGCGTCCCCCGCGACGGAGCAGGAGGAGGAGGAGGAGGGCGGCGGGGAGTAGCACCCGCCGAGGTGATCGCAGACGAGGTCCTCCAGGTCCCGCCGGAAGTCGGCCGCCGCGGCGCCCATCCGGTGGTGGTAGTCCTCCATGCCCTGCCTACAAATGCTAACCCTAGCCCCGCCTACAACAAGCAAAGCAAAAAACTAGCTCCGATTGATTGATTCCAAAACCAAAACACAAAACAAAAATTGGGGCAAGCGCGCGCTAGCTAATGCGGCGGATTGGGGATTAGGACGCGCGCGCGATCGCGACGCATTCGCGGGCGATTGGCGAGGTGAATTTGGGGGTGGGGAATCCTGAAATGGATTGGATGGAGGAGACGCAAGTCGCGGGGAGAAAGGAGAGAAGAACAAGGAAGGAAGAAGATGAAGAAGAAGAAGCGGCGATTTATTTTTGGGGTTTTTTTTTCTTTATTACTCTCACCTCTATCTATCTTTCCCTTTTGTTTTTGGGTGGAGACGAAGAGGAAGGCGAGCGGAGGGCGAAAGGTGTAGCTATTTTTGATACGGCCACACACCACCAGCTACCCTGCTATTTTGCAAACACTTTCTGCCTCTCTGCTTTGCCTTTGGAATTGTAGGGGAGAGGTGGTATAGGACTGTAGGTAGGGTTTATGTGTGCATATTTATACTCGTATGTCGATGGTATAGGGTTTCGGTAACAGGTAACGCTAGATACGTCGATATGATTTCTCGTCTTTTGAGACACGGCGGAACAGTTGTGTACGAATCAATGTACCATTACGACTATACAGGTCAAGACAGCTACGTATCAATACCATTACGACAATACAGGCCACGATAGATGCGTGCGTGTATTTCCTTATCCGGCGCATGGATTTCATGAGGGTGGCGAGGCCGTAATGATTCGCTAATGAGCTGATTAGCCCGGTGACGTAAAACAAAGTCGTGCCAGCTCACTCGTATATTTCGAAATTAACTCACGCGCAAATTCCCGGTGGGTATTCACCTTCTTAACCTTTCATCGATTTTGCGTTCTCGCTATACTGGTGGTCATGACAGTTGGTTTCCTATTTTCTCCGAGCGGTATTAACTTATATACAGGCTGCGAATCCTAGTACTGTCAGCTATGACGGAGGTCATGACAGATCAGTTTCGTATTTTCGTTGAGCGGTATTAACTTCTACAAAGGCTGTGAATCTTAGTAGTGTCAGCTATGACGGAGGTCATGACAACTCGGTTCCGTATTTTCGCTGAGCGGTATTAACTTCTACAAAGGCTGTGAATCCTAGTAGTCAGCTATGACGAAGGTCATGACAACTCAGTTTTGTATTTTCGCTGAGCGGTATTAACTTCTACATAGGCTGTGAATCCCAGTAGTGTCAGCTATGACGAAGGTCATAGCAGCTAGGTTTCGTATTTTCTTTGAGCGGTATTAACTTCCACACGGGCTGTGAATCCTAGTAATATCAGCTATGATGTAGGTCATGACAGCTCGATTGGTACTCTAATTCTTCCGTACATATTGTGTATAGAATTTACTGGGGTAAATATCTTTTATGTATTTTCTCCGTGTAGTATTGCTCGCGACACTGATCATGGCAACTCTCCTTCTGTGTACAGATATCTCGTGCACGGACTCCACGCCAGAACTCGGCAAACTTGTCCATAGATGGTAAGACCTTGCAAGTTATTTCACATGATTTTTATGCCACCATGATGCGACGTTCGAATAGTAAACTCTCGGCGCCAACGGTTTCACAAAACCGGGAGATGTTGCGATACAATGGCATCTCCCTTTGTAACTTGGTTTTTACGCATATATGGTTTCCTCATTGGGGAGAGAGACTCTATATATTGATAGCATGCGTGTCTACGCTTGACCGGGTATGCAAATGTTTCAACTGAACTATGACCGAGTTGCCGGTATCAAAAATCATTAGTACAATAATTTTCGTATAAATACATCCAGTCAGGATGCAAAATGTTTTTCATCTCGAAATGGTTGGTACGATAAGGTTGGTACCCGTAGCGGTGGATCATGGTAGGATCATACTTATCAAGAGAACCACCAGGTGATTTCTCACACCACTTAATCTCACCTTAGCTTCGGGGAGGAGACCCTAAGCCAAAAACGTGCTACAGATTCCGCAGATCGTGAGACACTGAATACATGCTACTACAGCCAACGGGAGAAAATCAAAAACTTGCGCAGGTTTGAAGGACCTCCGGGCCCACTTCTCAGTGTCGTTGCCTTTCGGATGAACCTAAAACCCAACCGGATATTGGAGCGGTGCGCGCGGTGCAACGCCCAGCCCACCTAACGGAACGGCGTGGGGACGCGTGGTGGGGTACGTCAAGCTTTTGTCCGTGACGTCACGTCAGTCTAGGACCAGCGTGTGGAGCCCGCAGCGACACGTGGGATTTGTCTCTTGCTAGTTGCTTGCTGCTCTGCCCAGATATCTCCCCTGCCGCACATTCATGGCCGGAAATCTGCTTTGCTGCATGACGAAGACGAAGCTGATTCATCAAACTATCAAAAAGAAGAAAAAAGGAAAGCTGTTTCCTCACTCTAACGAAAATTTCGCTGTATGTTTTTTTTAGTGGATGGAGCGAGTGAGTTGAACTGGCCATTTTCAGCTGAGGGTTTTTCGCCCCCGCGAAAAAAATAAAAAAATAAAAAGAAACTTTTTCGTAGGTACTACAGAGTTAAGCATGTCCCCTAGGTACGACTTCCCTCCGAGTTGTCCACGTACACACGTAGAGGTCGACGGACGTGGCTGTCGACATAAACAGGGAGCGAGTCCTGCAAACCACGGCAAGGCCAACCTGCTGTACAGATCAGTTACGTACGCGCGTACTCATGCGATGCGAGCGACGCAAGGCGATCATCACGTGACGCGACGTCGAACCGTATCGATCGCTGCAACCGTACCAAAGTAGCCACCTCATTATATATGCTCCAAATTGTCCTAGCAGAATTTCCTCTGCGGAGTAACCTTTTTTTTCGGTGAAAAAAAGGCGAAGGCCATATATATTGTCTGAGACAAAACCTTAGAAGAATATCCTTACACGAAAAGTTTAGCACCATCTTTCTTCTCGGTGTCGCCATGAGAAAATCTCGGTGTCGCATACGTCTGGGCCCATCCAACACATAGCAAAGCTCGTGTCGGAGAAAGTTTGAAAAAAAACCCAGACACTTGTACTACAGGCAACCGTCGGGAGGTCGTCGACGTATAACAGAAGACGTCGGCTACAACAGTCTCGAGATATCGCCATCCCAGAAAAGCTAGTACCGAAAAGGACCAGGAGGCCATATGTAGAAGGGGGGCACAAAACTAGCAAGTCCCCACGTGAAGCCTCATCAGGTGGAGGCGAAACTCGAGAACACCAATACGCTCCGACATCATCACCCCCACGGAACGCCGCCACCGTAGACACTTATCACGTCAGACCTAACGCCTGACTCCAAACTACAGCCTGTCGACGCTCCTCTAGGGAAGAATATCGATCAATTAGTGGTAGGTTGAAGAACCTTTATTCTCAATCGCCGCCTATGGGAGCGGCTCGACATAGGGCAGAGCAATGTACACGGTCGAGGGTAGATGGGATTGCTTCTCCATGCCTACGAAAGCCCTAGAAAAAAGTTTCAATTTTCTATGCTACTCCTAGCTGATGTTTCGTATCTGCGCGACTGCACCCGACTATACACGCCTCTCGATAATTTCATTAATATATTTGACACTTCATCATGTACATACTTAACTGCACGACTCGATGTGTGCCGCTCTCTTTGTCTTCTAACATAATTGTATTAATACTTATCTCGATAATAAGTTTGTATCTTTGGTCCACAAAAAAGTCACACACATACGGGAGAATGTGAATAATTTTTTCAGAATTGATAATACATGTTTTTAAGGAAATGAAACCATCCTTATTCCTACTGTATCGAAACAGTTTCTCGATGATAATATAAATAAATAAATGTTCCAACAATAATCCCTTCCATGCTGCAAGAATCGGTCGTGAGATCGAGGTCCATAAATTTTGTCGTCCATGTGCAACAGAAGAACGACAAAGGAGACGCGGTTGCCTCGTGTGTTGTCCCGTTGTGATCGAACAGGCCGTACCGCTGTTGCAGGTCTTCCCGTCATCACGCATAATCCTCTACTTAAACCCATTTCCTTCTCATAAATTTTTTTTTTTTTTTTTTTTTTTTACCGCGGTACGGATCGTTGCCACCGCCTATTTATATTCCCTGTAAGCCGCCGCTAGGGTTGATCATCGCATCATTGTACACCCACGGCGTTTGTAAACACCACCGAAATAGTGAAGTTTTGCTGGCTGGCGCCCGTGGTTTTTCCCTTGTGTGTTGCAAGGGTTTTCCACGTTAAAATCTCGTGTCCCCTGCAGTGTTTTACTTTTCGTTCTTCGTTTATTGTGCATCTCAATTATAACAGTTTCTACCATAACTTTCCACTTCTTAAAAGCATTAAAAACATCAGATTTATTTTTCAGGAAATATGGCCACACTTTTCTTGAGTAATCATCAATAATTGTAAGCATGTAATTAGCACCACCATTAGAAGTTCTACGGGACGGACCCCAAACATCAGCGTGTACATAATCTAAAATGCCTTTGGTGGTATGAACGGAAGCATTAAATTTTACTCTTTTATGCTTACCAAAGATGCAGTGCTCACAGAACTCAAGATTACCTAAATCGCAGCCATCAATTAGCTCTCTCTTTGCCAATTCTGCCATGCCAAGCTCACTCATATGTCCAAGACGCTTGTGCCAAAGGTTAGTCTTACTAGTTTCATCGGAACTAACAGCAGCAGACAATACCGGGCAAAGTGCTACCTCTAAGGACATATAATTTCGCAGAATTCATATCACCAATCATAATAATGAGAGAACCTGATGATACCTTCAAAAGTTTGTTCCCACCTTTGTACTTGTACCCGTCACAATCAAGGGTACTCAAAGAGATCAAATTTCTCGCCATGGAGGGTATGTGTTTCACTCCTGTCAACGTGCGTGTCATCCCATCATGGGTCTTGATCCGAACAGAACCAATGCCAACAATGCTGCACTTGGTTGTCATTCCCCACACGCACAAAATCTCCACTCTGCACGGACTCATAAGAACTGAACCAATCTTTGTTACAGCAAATATGAAACGAACATGCGAGTATCAAGAATCCATTCATCATCACGTGAAACACATGCGGCCAAAACAGCTAAGCAATCTCCATCGAACTATCACTACCAGCAACAACGGCAGCCTCACCCTTACCGGTGACAACGGCAGCCTTACCATTACCATCATTAGTTTTCGGTTGGTAAGTTCCGTTCCTTTTCTCCTTGTTCTGCAGCTTCCAACAATCATCAATATTGTGGCTAGATTTCTTACAATACACCGAGAACTTGTCACGTCCTTTGGACTTTGAGCGACCTCTATCGCCCTTGCTCTTATCTCTGTTGTTGTGGTAGTAGTTATCTCGTCTGCTCGGTCCTGCCACGGACCTCTAACGCCTCCGCCTTGGAGGACGAACTTTCAGCCTGCACCATAAATTTCATTTTCTCCTTTTGTTGGAGAGCATCATAAACTTCCGCGAGAGTTAGTTTGTCGCGGCTCAATAATATGGTGTCACGAAAATTGCTGAAAGAATTAGGCAGCGAGCATAAAAGAAGAAGACCTAAATCCTCATCCTCATACTTAACTTCTATAGGCCGCAAATCGAAACAATCTCTTTCCGGGAAGATAGGTGATTCATTACCGAACCTCCCTCTTGCAACTTATGCGAGAACAGCTTCATCTTCACGTGCAATCTGCCCGTGAGATCCTTGGACAAACAGATCTCCTCTAGTTTGACCCATAACTCGGCGGTGGTTTTCTCCTGCAGCACTTCACGCAGAATATTATTGGACGAGATGGAGTTGAATCAACGATAAAGCCTTACGGTCTTTCCGCTTCTCCGCATCGGTCCGGGTATCCTTCGCTTTCTCGCCGAAAGCATCGATCGCTTCATCCGGATCTGAAGATTGGGCGAGAATCGCCCTCATCTTCACTTGCCACAAAGCAAATCTCGTGGTGTAGTCCAGCTGCGGTAGATCGAACTTCGGTGACGACATCTCGTAAACCCTAGATCCAAAGAACACGGGCTACGATACCACTTGTTATAATTGAGATGCACAATAAACGAAGAACGAAAAGTAAAACACCTGCAGGGGACACGAGATTTTAACGTGGAAAACCCTTGCAACACACAAGGGAAAAACCACGGGCGCCGGCCCGACAAAACTTCACTATTTCGGTGGTGTTTACAAACGCCGTGGGTGTACAATGATGCGATGATCAACCCTAGCGGCGGCTTACGGGGAATATAAATAGGCGGTGGCAACGATCCAGTACCGCGGGGGCTGCCGCCCCGCACTCCCGCGAGGCGTCCCCGTAGGGCACGACATATGGGCTAACTCGACTACGCTACGCTTCGGCCCAAGCCTCCGGCGACGGGCCTCGCTCCGCTCGTCGGAAGTTAGCCTCCCTTTAGTATATGAATTTGGATCACAAAATAACGAAACCCAAACCGAAAAGAAGGTTAAGATACTCCGTGCTGACAATGGTATGGAATTTTGTTCAAATGAATTTGATGAGTTTTGCAGCAATGATGGGATGGTAAGACATCATACCATTCCGTACACCCCTCAACGAGAATGGCGTGGCTGAACGCATGAACAGGACCATTATTTCGAGGGCTCGCTGCATGTTGTCTAATGCAAAGATGCATAGAGGTTTTTGGCTGAAGCAGCCTCCACCGCATGTTATCTCATCAACGGGTCACCTTCGTTCCACTTGATAAGAAAACTCCAATTGAGGTATGGTGCTGGTTCGCCTGCTGATTATTCGAGATTTGAGAGTTTTCGGTTGCCTTGCTTACGCTCATGTTGATAATGGAAAGTTGGAGCCAAGGGTACATTAAGTGCATCTTCCTTGGTTATGGTTCGGGAGTTAAGGCATATAGATTATGGAATCCTGAAACTAAGAAAATTGTGTTGAGCGGGAATGTCGTTTTTAATGAGGCGGTTATGTTTAATGATAGTCCGTCTACGATATTTCGATGCTATTGATTCTCCTGATGTTTCGATGATGAGCGACACGGAATTGGCGTGCAGGTGGAGCACGCAAAGGAGAATGAAAATGTGTTTCCTGAAACCAACAATGATGATAATGATGTTCCACCTTCACCACCTTTTGTTCAGCGACAAGGACGGTCTATTGCTGCTGACCGCCCTAAGAGAAATATTACACCTCCTACCCGATTAATTCAAGAATGTGATATTGTTGTTTATGCTTTGAGTTGTCGTTGAACAGGTGGAGCATGATATTGAACCAGCTACATATCTGAAGCCATTGCTTCGGTTGATAAAGAGAAGTGGGTAGGTGCGATGCAAGAAGAGATGCAATCGCTTGAGAAGAATGGCACATGGGATGTTGTGCACTTGCCTAAACAAAAGAAGGTCTGTCCAGCTGCAAGTGGATATTCAAAAGAAAGGAAGGTTTGTCTCCTAATGAGCCTCCACGGTTTAAGGCAAGGTTAGTAGCAAAAGGTTTCGAGTCAAATTCCAGGTGTTGATTATAATGATGTATTCTCCCCGGTTGTGAAGCATAGTTCTATTCGTGCTTTCTTTGGTATTGTTGCTATGCATGATCTTGAGCTTGAGCGGCTAGATGTAAAGGCTGCTTTACTGCATGGTGAGTTGGAGGAGGATATATATATGGACCAACTCTGAAGGTTATGTTGTGCCTGGTAAAGAGGATCTTGTTTGCAAATTAAAGAGGTCCCTTTATGGTGCAGAAGCGATCGCCACGACAGTGGTATAAAAGGTTTGATTCATTTATGCTTACACATGGTTTTGAGAGATCTCGGTATGATAGTTGTGTGTATATCAAGTTTGTTAATGGATCACCTATTTATTTGTTGCTATATGTTGATGATATGTTGATTGCTTGCCAAGAGCATGAAAGAGATCACTACTTTAAAGAATCAATTAAGTAGTGAGTTTGAGATGAAGGATCTTGGTCTGCTAAGAAAATACTAGGCATGGAAATCAAAAGGGACAGAAAGTCTAGTTTGTTGTTTCTTAGTCGGGAAAAGTACATTGAGAAAGTTCTTCATCGTTTTAATATGCATGATGCAAAGTCGGTTACTACTCCTATTGCTTCTCATTTCAAGTTGTCGGCTTTGCAATGTCCTAGCTCTAAAGATGATATTGAGTACATGTCTCGAGTTCCCTATTCTAGTCTTTGTTGGTTCCTTGATGTATGCCATGGTTTGTTCACGTCACTGATCTATCATATGCTATGAGTTTGGTCGGTCGATACATGGCTAATCCTGGTAAAGAACATTGGAAAGGCTGTTCGGTGGATTTTCGGGTACCTTCGCGGCACATCAAAAGCTTGCTTGAGGTTTGGCGAGGATTGGTGAGGGGCTCGCCGGATATGTGGATTCAGATTATCTTTGGCGATTTGGATCGAGAGAAGGTCCCTCACGAGGTTATGTGTTTCTTGTTGGTGGATGTCTTTGTTAGGCTGGAAGGCTACTTTGCGGGATCTTTGTTGCACAATCTACTGCGAGGCTGAGTACATGGCTATTGCTTGAGGCGGGTAAAGAGGCTGTTTGGTTGAAAGGGTTATATGCTTGAGCTTTGTGGAGATAATTCTTGCATTAAGTTGTTCGGTGACAGTCAAAGTGCTATTTATCTTACTAAAGATCAGATGTTCCATGATAGGACAAAGCACATTGATATTAAGTACCACGCAATCGAGAGATGTGGTTGCAAAAGGTAAAGTGAAGGTATGCAAGATTAGTACTCATGATAATCCTGCTGATATGATGACTAAGCCATGTCCTGTGTCCAAGTTTGAGCTTTGCTCAAGCTTGGTTGGTATATCTTGTTTAGCCCAAGTGGCTATTGGCGCCGACAAGTGTTTTCTTTGTTGATTCAGGTGATTGTTGAAGTTCATGCTACAAGGAATTTGTCTCAAGGTGGAGTTTGTTATTTTGTGATCCAAATTCATATACTAAAGGGAGGCTAACTTCTGACGAGCGGAGCGAGGCCCGTCGCCGGAGGCTTGGGCCGAAGCGTAGCGTAGTCAGAAGTTAGCCCATCCGAAAAAAGTATGCCAGCAACCTCGAGACTTTTTTGGTTTTTTTTCCCCTAGCGAAAAACCTAGGGTTTCTCTCTCCTCTGGCGGCGCCTCGGCAAAACCAGAGTTTCTCGATCCTGATCCGATCGACGACCAGATTTCTGATCGCACGCTGCGCTGCGGACGTCTTTGTTCTGATGGCTACGCATGAAAAGCCGGAGGAAAGGAGGGAAGACGGAGATGATCTGAAGGGGGCGGCGGACGGAAAGAAGCCAGAAGAGAAGAAGGACGATGAAGGGGAGTCCAGCGACCCATCGGGCGAGAAAAAGGAGGAGGTTGAGGAACTGCTTGGACGTTTACATCTCCAGGAAGATGAGATCGAAGACTTTGTATGGGAAGAAGAAGCAGATGAACCAGATTTCAAAGCAAAGTGGTTGGCTATTGCAAGAGTTCATACATCAAAACTAGGGTTCAGCCAGAGCGCTCTCTTCGCTGACATGAGATCATCGTGGAACCCGGCGAAAGAGGTAACTTGGAGGAGAGTAGATGCAAACCTGTTTACCATACAATTTAATTGCTTAGCAGACTGGAACAAAGCGATGCATCAAGGACCGTGGCTATTCAGGGATCAGGCCCTAATTATGGAGGAGTACGATGGATTCACGAACCCAAAATCAGTTAAACTTGACAGAGTTGGGGTGTGGGCGCAAGTTCATAAGCTCCCTGACAATTATTTGAAGACTCCGATTATTAAAGGTATGTGCCGCAATGTGGGAGAGGTAACAGAGGTTCAAATCAAATTACCATCAGGGTTTGTTGGAAGCTTTGTCCGCATTAAGGTAAGGCTGGATGTAAACAAAAAAATAAGTAGATTTGCATCGGTAACGAGGGACGGTAAGAAGGAATTTTTTCAGTTGAAGTATGAGAAGATGCCTGTATTCTGTGGCTGTTGCGGCATGATTGGGCATTGGCATGAGGAGTGTGGCACGGGGGAACATGAAATATCAAAACTAGAATGGGGAGATTTTATGCTTGCAGATGGAGGTAGAGGCAGAGGTCGTGGTAGAAACCCTGGCCGAGGACGAGGTGGGGGAGGAAGAGATAGTGGAACTTGGGGACGAGGTATGGGCAGAGGATCAAGCTCTTTCGCAAATGAGGGTGATTTGGGAGGTGATTTCCCATCAGATATGGAGTATGAGGGACATGTTATTCATAACCCTTTTCTCAGAAAACGAATAGCGGAGAACTCTGCAAGAGGGACAGGAGCTGCTGCAAATTTAGTGGTTGATCCGCTATCAGGAGCCGGAGTTTTGGCTATGGTTGGTCAGTTTGAGGGTGGGAACAGCAATAATTGCAATACTACTCCTCAGAAGAATATGAATAAAAAGAAAGTTCGACCGAATGGAGAGGAGGTATTACCTGAATCACTTGATAATGGATTGGCGGCGCCCCTCGAGGGTGACCGCCAGACGCAATGAAAATCTTAAGTCTCAACTGCCATGGCCTTGTAGGGGCTGCGGCAGTTATTGCGCTTGCGGATCTCCAAAAGCGCAGAGGTGCGGATGTGCTTTTTCTCTCAGAAACTCATTTAGATAATTGGCCAGCTGAATGTTTACGTAGGAAGCTGAATATGGATCATAAAATAGTAGTGACTAGTGATGGTAGGAGTGGTGGACTTCTCTTACTTTGGAAAAAGGAGGTGGTGGTGGATCTGCGGTTCAAGATGGAAAATTTCATTGATGTTACTATAGGCAGTGGTCTGGACAATATTTGGCGCTTCACGGGTTTATATGGAGAGCCAAAATGGCAAGATAAGTATAAAACTTGGCAGTACTTACGTGATCTACATGCACAGAGTACAATGCCATGGGCTATCATGGGTGATTTTAATGAAATCCTGTATCCATTCGAGAAAGAGGGGGGTAATCCGAGACCACTTCGGTTTATGCAAGCATTTCGTGATGTTCTGACAGATTGCAACCTTCATGACCTGGGATACGTTGGGGACAAGTTCACATGGCATCGAGGCATGTTACGGGAGAGGCTAGATCGGGCACTTGTAAATGATGCATGGAAGAATAAATTCCCGGGTGCCAGCTTGGAAAACTTACCTTATAGCAGATCAGATCACCGCCCGTTGCTCTTGTCCTTGGAGGAGCAGGTAACACAGGATACATATGGGGCGAAGGTTTTGAGATTCGAAGCAAGATGGCTGAAGGAAAGTCGCTTTAAGGAAATTGTTGAAGGGGCCTGGGAATCTACTCAATTTTTGAATGGAATGGATTTGGCGGGAAGATTGGCCCGTGTCCATGATCAGTTGCACCGCTGGGATCGGACTGTCCTAAAAAGTACTAATAAGCGTATAAAAGCGGCTCAGAAGGAAATGGAAACTGTGGCTAGAGGAGATCTTACTGATGAAAATGTGGCCCGTCAAAAGGAGCTAGCAACTGAGATTGAAAAATTATTGGTACAGGAAGAAATTCATTGGGCGCAGAGAAGCCGTGTAAACTGGCTCCAATTTGGGGATAAAAATACCTCATATTTCCATAACTTTGCAAAGACACGCAGACAAAGAAATAAGGTGAAGAGGTTAAAAGATGAAAATGGAGTCTGGAGGGAAGGGACGGCATATCTCAATCCTATGATTTCGGACTATTTTTCAGGGCTTTTTTCTACTGAAGTCTATGATACTGATCCATCTCTTTTACAGAAAGTACATCCCCGGATTACAGCCGATATGAATGATACACTTCTTCGACCTTATACTGCCGAGGATGTGAGAAAGGCACTGTTCTCTATAGGGGATATGAAAGCACCTGGCGCTGATGGATTACATGCAATCTTCTTCAAAAAATGCTGGCATATGTTGGGTGAAGTGTTAACTCAGGAAGTGTTACAGGCTGTGAATGACAAAATAATTCCTGAAGGTTGGAATGATACAGTTATTGTGTTGATCCCAAAAGTCGAGAATCCAGAATCAATCACCCAGTATAGACCAATAAGTCCTTGTAATGTCCTTTATAAGGTAATATCCAAAATGATTGCTTTTCGGATTAAGCATATTTTAGATGAAGTTATTTCACCTGTACAAAGTGCTTTTGTTCCTGGAAGAATGATCACGGACAATATTCTTGTGGCCTATGAAAGCTTGCATACTATGAAGAACAAGAAGGGAAAGGTGGGATATTGTGCAGTTAAATTAGATATGCATAAGGCGTATGATCGCGTGGAGTGGATTTTCCTTGAAAGAATGCTACTACAGTTGGGGTTCCATCCTGGAGTGGTCGAGCTACTGATGGCATGTGTGAAATCTGTGAAATATAAAGTGAGATACAATGATCAAGAAACAGAAGGTTTTACTCCTACTAGGGGCTTAAGGCAGGGGGACCCTCTCTCTCCCTACCTTTTCCTTATTTGTGCAGAGGGTCTATCAAGTTTACTAGCTCATCAAGAGGAGGTTCGTGGTATTGAAGGGGTAAGGGTGTGCAGAAATGCACCATCAGTGTCACATCTTTTATTTGCTGATGATTCCTTGATCCTTATGAAGGCAAACTTAATTAATGCAACCTCGTTGAGACAAGTACTTGATCAATATTGCGCAAATTCGGGTCAATTGGTGAGTGAAGGGAAGTGTAGTATCTACTTTAGTTCCAATGTTGATGTCCAAGTCAAAGCTGAAATCTGCTCTGAGCTTAATATTTTGACAGAAGCATTATCTGATAAATACCTGGGACTTCCTGCTATGGTGGGGACGGACAGGAGTGATAACTTCATGTATTTATTGGAAAGAGTGATAGCCAGGCTGAATGGTTGGAAGGAGAAAACAATGTCTATGGGAGCAAAAGAGATTTTACTGAAAGCTGTTATTCAATCAATATCAGTTTTTGCGATGGGGGTTTTCAAAATACCTAAGAATATCTGCAAGTCTATTACAGATGCTATGGCAGCCTTCTGGTGGGGAGATACTGAGGATCACAAAAAGATGCACTGGATGGCATGGTGGAGGATGTGTATTCCGAAAATTGATGGAGGGATGGGGTTTCGCGACCTACACTCTTTCAATTTGGCAATGTTGGCAAAACAGACATGGAGACTACTGAATAACCCAACCAGTCTTTGTGCTACGATCCTTCAGGCTAAATATTATCCAGATGGTAATTTGCTGGCAGCAGGACCTAAGAAAGGATCATCTTTTACTTGGCAGAGTATAGTGAGTGGTATACAAACTTTCAAGAGAGGGCACATATGGCGAGTTGGTAATGGTAGAAGGATAAATATATGGAGAGATCACTGGATCCCTGGAAGTGTGACTCGCAAAATTATTACTTGCCCGTGGGAACTGTCTCATCGAGGACAGCTTGATGATCTCATTGATCCAGCTTCGGGTTCTTGGGATGAAGATTTACTCACTGAAAATTTTAACCCGCTTGATGTGAGAAGAATACTACAGATTCCTATCAGCCATGATTTAGGTGAGGATTTTGTGGCCTGGCACAAGACTAGCAATTTTTGCTTTTCTCGTACGATCTGCATATTATTCAGAATGGGAGCATCGGTTTGGGATGAAAATTAGAAACAATATGAGTCGAGTTCATCGTCGAGTAACCCAAAGGTGGGGAATTGTTTGGAAACTTCAAGTTCCACCTAAAGTTAGGATCTTTATATGGAGAGCTTTACATGGTCTGATTCCAGGGATGGCAATTCTTGCTAACCGCCATATTAAAGTACCAGCTCAATGCCCAATATGCAAGATGGGGGCTGAAGATATTATGCATTTGATGTTCACTTGCAGCCGAGCGAAGGAAGTTTGGACAGCTTTAGGCTTGAACGAGTTTATAACTCAATGGTCAAAACTGGACAAGTCCGGGAGTGTTGTCTTGGAAAGTATTCTCCGGGCTGATTTGAATCTTTCACCAGTCCTTGGTTCGCTAAGTGTAAAGGAAACAGTGGCGGTGGCGGCATGGTATATCTGGTGGCAGCGTCGAGAAGGGGTGAAAGGAGAGAAGATTGCCTCACCTTTTAGTTCGGCCTTTTCCATAAAAGCTCTAACCATGAATTTTTCTTTGGCAGAACAGGGAGCTACACCAAAGGCGATAACATGGAGTAAACCCCGGCTCACCACTATAAACTGAATATAGATGCTTGCTTTTTCCCTAATGGCTCAGGGTCTACGGCAGCAATTATTAGGAATGACCATGGTGAGATGATTGGTGGTGGGACTTGGCCATTGATGAACATTTTAAGTCCAGCTTTTGCTGAAGCTATGGCATTGAAGAATGGCATGTTACTTCTGGAAAATATTGGCTGTTCTCCTGTAGTGGTGGAATCTGATAGTATGGAATTGATCACAGCTTGCAATGGAGTTATTGAACTTTGGAGTCCCTATTCAGCAGTGTCTGGCAGATTGTTTTCAGATTGCTCGCAGAATTGGAAGAATATCTTTCCAACATTGTCCCAGAGAAGCAAATATGACGGCTCATAACCAGGCTAGATTAAGTTTTGATTCAAATTTTTTTTGTATTTGGGATAATGATCCACCTCCATCTGTCTTGTCAGATGTGTTGAACGATGTAACTGTACTAAACTCTTAAAGCAGCAAGTACCAGACGCACTCTTTTCCTTACCAGGGTACCGAAGGGGACTGGAAGGTTTTTAATGAGGCGGCTTGCTGACTTAGTAATATATTGGTGATTTCAAAAAAAAAAATAAACCCATTTCCTTCGTCCTAACTTGAATATACACACAGAGGCGTCAGCGTCGTTCAGATCCTTGCACTGCAGATACAGCACTAATATAAAACTTAATCTTCATTAGGTATCAAATCCCTATAGCCAATTGTATGGAGCACAACGCACCGACAGGTACAAACCACATACGGTTTTATGCAACAATAATGCAATTGACACTGATCAGAATCGGCATCTTTTTTTTTTAGATCAGTGTGTCCATTTTTTTGGGTAGCTCAAACAGTCAGAACCTCTCAGGAAACATTGCCACTCTATCCATTCATAATTTAAGATCTTTTAGCTTTTTCACTTTTTTTATATGTAACTATTTTATTTTTAATGCGTAGATTCACTCACTTTTATCCGTATCTAGTTCACTTCAAAATATTTCAAAATATTTTATATTAGTGGATAGAGGAAGTATAAACTATATCTACAAAGAATTTGCATATGCTAGCCCCCACCTCCTCCTTCCATGGAAGATCTAACTAAGAGCATCCCCACTCGTTGGCGCTCCCCACGCCCAAATCCGGCGAAATTTTCGTCCGGATTGGAGGAAGATTTGGCGTGGGGAGTAGTAGTTTCCCAGCCGCGTGCCCAGGCGAAGTCGACGATGCGAATTTAAAAACGGAAACTTGACAAACTACGGCTAAAAACGGGTGAATATAGACTAAATTTAATGATATTTATTACATTACGGGAGGAGTTCATACATAGAGGCCGAATTCGACTATATTTCGAATTCGGCTAGGGGAATGCAAACGCTAATTTTAAAACACGGCGCTCTACATGCTGAAATGGCGGTAGAACACCGTGTAGTTGCCGCCGTCGTCGTCGGAGCCGTCGTCGTTGGCCTTCGGCTGCGCGGCCTGGCTGCTGCTGCCCTGGCCGGCGTCTCCCCACCCCGGGGACGGCTTGTACCAGTCGTCGTCGGAGGACTCGAGGTCGACGACGGGGACAGTTTTGCCGGATGGAGGTGTCGCAGGACGGCGGTACCGCGCGACATCGTCGTTGGCGGTTGGAGCGGCGCGGGCGGCGAGTTGGCGTGCGGCGGCCAGGTCCGGCAGCCGCCGCTGCTGCTCCGCCTCCTCGCGCTCCCAGTCGCGCCTCGCCCGATCCAGTGCGGCGTCGTCCGCGCGCTTCTCCTCCTCCATGTCGTGCAGCGACACAGCGATCGCCTCCGCCATCGCGGCGTCCTCCGCGCGCTTCGCCTCCTCCTCGGCGAGCTGGCTTGCGGCGGCCTCTTTCTTCGTCTTCTTCCGGCCGCTCTGCGGCGCGGAAGGCTGTTCGCGGATGACGAGGGCGCCGCTGCTGCGCCCTCTGGTCGCCGGCGTAGACGCCGGCTCCTTCTTGACGCGCACCGGCGTCGAAGGCGACGTCGCCTCCTCCCTCTTCACCGGCGCCAAGGATGACCTTGACGCCGATCCGGAAGACGACGAGCTGGCAGCCATGCGCCGTGGCTGCCAGACGCTTCCCGACGGCGGCTCGCCGATGCCCTCGATGCCGATGGAGGGGGCATCGTGAGCACCGGGAAGTTGCCGCCTCGATGTGCGCGAGGACGTTCGCCAGCGTCCTTCCGGCGCGCTCCACCACCGTCGGCGGCCCACGGCGTTGTTGCGCGCAGGCGGAGGCGGCGGGCCGTCGTAGGCCGCCGGCTCCCGCTCCCACCGCCGGAGGAAGTAGGAGTTCCACGCCGTGTAGTTGTCGGGGTGGTGGCGTGGCTCGCGCGCTCCTCGTCGGTCATCGTCATCCTCGCCTCCTCGATGGCGACGTCGAGGGCATGGCCCCGCGGCGGCGGCGGGATTGGAACGCCGCCGGCACTTAGCCGCCGGCCCGCCTCCGGGAGGCCTCGTGTCCGGCGGGCGGGGGTACCCCGCCCGGTGGAGGAGGTGCCCCTCCCACGCGTGGAGCGACCGGCGGGGAAGCCGTTGTTGGCTGCGCCGTCGTCGTCGTAGAACGCCATCTTGGGAGTAGAGGGAGAGTGGAGGGAGAGTGGAGCACGGGGTACGCCTCGCGGTGATCGGACCGGCGTATATAGGCGTGGCCGGCGCGGGATTAAATGCCGCGTGGAATGCGACGCGTCCGCGGCGAGCTGGCCGGCGGCAGCCTTTAGTGCGCGCGGAAGACGATGCGTGCGCGGAAGACGACGACATTAACTCGCCGCGTGGCCGGCGAGATGCGGACCGGCGGCAGAGCTTTACAGCGCGCGGAAGACGATGCGATGAGGACGACGATCGGTTTCTCTCGCCGACAAGTTGGGGCCACCGGATGCGCGGGAAGTTGCCTCGCCGTTTCGCTGCGCTTTCGTTTCGTCCGGAGTCCCCGAGCGCTCCCGGGGCCGGGGATGGCGTGGGATCGCCGGATGAATTTAGGCCCAAATCCGGACGAAAACGAGGAACCGGGGGCGCGACTGGGCCGAATTACGCCGTCCGGATGAAAAAAACGCTCGCCGGGGGCCTGTTCGGGGGACGAGTGGAGATGCTCTAAAAGAGTGGCAGCAGCAAAAGACACTTGCTCAACTCTCCTTGCTCCCCAAACAATCCTGGGCACCCAATGGAAAGTGGCCTAATGAGGCATGTATCTCTTCTGTCTTCTTGTGAGAGAAAAATAAAATAAAGTTTAGTTGGACCATAATGCCCCAGGACGTTTTCAACAAAGTGGAATGATGCGCTGGACTTTATTGTGATGTCTATCTACGAAAAGAACTGCTTGGCAAGTGGCAAGGATCATGACAAGAGTATCATACCATTCCAGTTAATCACTATCCGTACTCTGTACTAGTAGCTAGCTAGTATTTGACTTTGCTATTAGTAGTTGCAAGCAGAATGTGTTGGAAACTTCTTTGTGTGCTTTTCAATGGTGGTAATCGTTAACTGCTTGGAAAATTAGGTGTAGCGATTAATCGA
Source organism: Lolium rigidum (assembly GCF_022539505.1). Taxonomy (NCBI): domain Eukaryota; kingdom Viridiplantae; phylum Streptophyta; class Magnoliopsida; order Poales; family Poaceae; genus Lolium; species Lolium rigidum. Next base: position 275,269,624 of record NC_061509.1, read on the forward strand.
AATTCAGACGATTAACTGATTTAATCGGTCAGCTATTAATCGATGCAACCTACACCAATTATCACTTAAAATAGTATATATATGTAAGAAAAATAATAGTATATGAGCGGAAATTCAATTCGGCTCCCGGGTGCGTATGCTCCCTCTACCAAAAAATCATATTTCAAAATATCGAAAAATTTGAACAAAAAATTATACATGTACATCTCCATAATATACGCGTGTTCGTCAAGTTTCACCAAAAACCAATATTTTGTGTGGTCTATATAAAAAAGAGAAAGTTTATCTTGTGAAAAGCATTATTTTTAGCACTGAATTTTGCCTTTTTTACACATGTCACATGATAAGTCGATTTTTTATGAAACGACTTTGTGAGCACGTAGCACGTGAAGATATACGTGCGAACTTTTAGTTTCAATTATTTTTAAAATTTAAAATGTATGTAAGATGCATTTTGAAATATAGGGAGCATATGCACCCATGTTCCAAAACACCGCTTGTTTCTACTTCTATAGTGCCTAAAAGCCTATTAAAACATGTAAGCTTCTTCTATGTGACCTAATCTTCAAGTACACGAGCGAATCAGGATCAACCAGCCGGCACCATGTTCCTTCCTTCCACTTCTCCTCCTATGACCTCTGAAATTTATTTTCTCCGAGCACCTACCTAGGGTACAACGCCTATTTCACCTCAACCACCTAACCAATTGAAGGAGGCCTCATGCTCCTGGACGAGATCCTCAAGGTGGTCGAGCTCATGTATCCGAGGTTCGAAAAACTGCGAGTAACTGGTCAGCGAGGGAAAGGAACTAGGAATCGAGCTGCAGGAGGATGGAACCAAGCGGAAGCTTCGCAAACCCTATTTGATTGGGGTGGGGTAGTGCATGGACTAGCGATATGCGTTGAAAATTTTGCAAAATTTTTGACCAAGTGTTGTAGTTAATCGGGAACATACCTAGTAATCGAAATTTCGGATTAATTAATCGGGTTAAAAGATTAACACAGGGGATTAGTGGTAATCGACACAGGCAAGCCCCTAGTAGAGATTAATCGGCCTATTAATGGTTGAATCGGCCGAATTTTTTATCAATGGAACTTCTATATATATATTTATTATTTTTAGCACTCTCACACTCCATAAAAGGATGTCTCAGTTTTGTAAAAATTTAGATGTATATGTATACTAAGTTGGGTATAGATAAATCCAAATTTAGAAATAGTTGAAACATCCTTTTAAGGACGGAGGGAGTACATTGTATTACTCTCTCTATGCTCAAATATAATGTGTATAAGATTATTTTAAAATCAAACCGTGTAAATTTTGACCAAGTTTATATAAAAAATATTAACATCTAGAGTATCAAGTCAAAACGTGCAATTTTATGGACACTGCATGGGTATGATACTCTTGTCATCATCCTGCCACTTGCCAAGCAGGATGATGCTACGATTATGGGTGTCTGCTGCAAATCTTGGTCGATGTTGCAAATGTTTTCGTTGACTGGTGCAAAGGTTGTCAATTCCATGTTGTATATGTGCGCTGACTTTTTAATGTATTTAGTGCAACACTTGGGGATTTGATGCGGACTGTGGGGCTATGATGCATGCTTTTCTTTTGTTGCATTTGTGTTTCAAAATGTTGATGTGTTTTTTTTATACATTTTAACCCTTGGCGTGATGAAATGTTGCTACGATGGTGCAATACTACAAAAAGAATGTTGTGCGGGTGTGGTTATGCTGCAAGTATTGCACATCCGAGATTTTGAGTTTCATGATGATCGGGCGGTGGGGGCAGGCAGAGCAGAAAGGGTTTAAAAAAATTCGTAGGTTTGCCCTATAATTTTGAATCTATGAGATCTTCTCGACTGAACACAGGCATACACGTACAATGTGAATATAAAAGTTTTCTAAAGAAATGAGAATAAATGTTTTCATTACAGAAATGCAAATAATTGGTATTCCTACTATAGAGAAACAGTGTCCTATTTACATGTTAACAATAACAAAAATTCAAATAACAATTCCATTCATGTTGCAAATGGATCATGAAAGGTCGATTTATTCTGTCGTCATTGGTCGCAACAGAAGAAAGACAAAGAAATTCAGCTAATTGTGTGGTGTGTTGTCCTGCCGTGATCAAACAGGCCGTACCGCTGTTGCAGGTCCTCCCGTCATCATGCATAATCCCCTACTTAAACCTATTTCCTCCGTCAACCTAATTGAACATATACATACGCGTTAGTGTCGACCAGATCCTCACACTGCAGATACAGTCCTATTTTTAATAATTGGTATCAAATCCTTTAGCTTATATGGAGCGGAACCCACCGACAAATGCACAACGTACATAATACTTGCTCTAAGATAAGTATCTTCCGCTACTTGATTTTAACATAATAACGGTAGACGGCATCAGAAAAAAAATCTGGTAGCATAGCAAGCAGATCGAGGGAACATTGCTCTAAATTATGGCTACAGAGAATTTGCACAAGAAAGCTCCTCCTCCTCCTACCATGGAAGAAGTAATTGAAGTGTGGCGCCAAAAGACACTTGCTCACTCTCTTTGCTCCCCAAACAAAACAATCATGGGCACCAATGAAACTAGTCATCAAGTATCCCTTTTGTCTTGTGAAAAAATAAATTAAATAAACTAGACAGAAAAGGGATGGGTACGTGTTCTTGGACCATAATGCCCTCTTGCGTTTTCAACAAAGTGGGATGATGGTCCGGGATTTTATTGTGATGTCTATCTATGAAAAGCACTACCATGTTTGACAAGTGGCAGGATGATGACAAGAGTATCATACCCTTCCAGTCCAGTGAATCACTATCCGTACTCTGTACTAGCTAGCTAGTAGTATATGTTCTGACTTGGCTATTATTAGTTGCAGGCAAAATGTGTCGGAAACTTCTCTGTGTACTTCCATGTGCATTTAATCGGTACACTATATGAGTACCCGGAATAAAAGTAGAGATGCAGATTAACTGGTAGCTCGCTGGAGCAACGATTGTTTATCAAATTGATTAGTATAAAGTATGTACAAAGTCAATGGAGTATAGAGGACTAAAGCCGCGCGCGTTTCCCTTAACAGTGAAGTGATAACACCCGTAAACCATGATGCATTGCGTGTTTTATTTGGGAACAGTGATGAACAGTGACGCTGCATCCGATCAAGGTTGCACCTACAAGTAAAGCACACCTTTAATGCCTTTATAATTTTGCTATCAGGTGGACATTTTGCAAGAGATGAACAAAACACCACTTGAAGATGTATCGTGTACTACCTCCATCCATACATCTAATTTAGATAAATCTAAGAAATCGTTTTAGGGACAAAGGTATTATTTTACTTCTGTGTGTATATGTAGGGTTTTCATTTTCATTTCCTTCCGTTTCAGGAGCCAGGCACGCCCATGCATGATTGGCATAATGGCTGATTTGATTTTGATTTGATGGAGGAAATTGATTAAGAGGGTGAAATGATGGGAGGTGTGCATGCATATGCAGTGATGATATAGGCTTTCTTGGAGATTAGAATGATGGGAGGAGGACAAAGCATGTGCCCAGTGCAATCACAAGAGACAATTTGCAAGCTAAAGGATGGACACAAGGAGACACCGAGATTTGCCTATGGAGAAAATGTCGTCTTCTTTTTGTGGTTGGTCCATGCATAATGTCGAAAATGTCTCATACTACTATTAGAGCATCTCCAGCCGCGTCCCCCAAAGCGTCCCCAAAGTAATTTGGGGACGGACAAAAAAACCGTTCCAGCCGCGTCCCCCAAAGCCCATTTTTCCCGATACGGTGTCCGGCAACCCGAGCCCGTCCCCGTCCCACAGGGGACGCTCCGGGCACGCCGGACACAACGAAAAGCGAGACGAACCGACGCGGGCCCGACACGTCAGCGGCTCAATGAAAAATGGTCTCCCACTCCCGCCAAATCCCGCCCCTCCCGCCATATCGCGCCTATCCCGCCGCGCATTTCTGGCCTCCCAATACATATCTCGCCGCCGATTCATTTCTCCTATCCCGCCGATTTGTTTCTCCCTCCCGCCGTCCACCCGCCGCCGCTACCCTCTCCCCATTCCATGGCGCCTGATACGTCTCCAACGTATCTATAATTTCTGATGTTCCATGCTAGTTTTATGACAATACCTACATGTTTTGTTCACACTTTATATCGTTTTGATGCATTTTGCGGAACTAACCTATTAACGAGATGTCGAAGTGCCAGTTCCTGTTTTGTGCTGTTTTTGGTTTCAGAAATCCTACAAAGGAAATATTCTCGGAATTGGACGAAATCAACGCCCAGGGTCCTATTTTCCTCGGAAGGTTCTAGAGCACCGAAGAGGGGCCAGAGGGGAGCCAAGGGGGCCCCAACCCACCTGGCGGCGCGGCCAAGGGGGGGGCGCCCCCCTATGGTGTGGCTCCACCAGGACCCCTCCGAGGCTGCCCTTCCGCCTATATATTCTCTCCGCCTCGAAAACACTAAAACAATAAGCCACGATACGAGAAAAGTTCCAGAGCCGCCGCCATCGCGAAGCCAAGATTCGGGGGACAGAAGTCTCTGTTCCAGCACGTCGTCGGGACGGGGAATTGCCCCCGGAAGGCATCTCCATCAACACCACCGCCATCTTCATCGACGCTGCTGTCTCCTATGATGAGGAGGGAGTAGTTCTCCCCCGAGGCTAAGGGCTGTACCGGTAGCTATGTGGTTCATCTCTCTCTCCCATGGTGTGATCTTTATGTGATCATGAGCTTTGTATCACTATTAATCTATGTGCTACTCTAGTGATGTTATTAAAGTAGTCTATTCCTCCTCCATGATGTAGTGTTGACAGTGTGTGCATCATGTAGTACTTGGCGTAGGTTATGATTGTAATCTCTTGTAGATTATGGAGTTAAATATTACTATGATAGTATTGATGTGATCTATTCCCCCTTTCATAGCTTAAAGGTGACAGTGTGTATGCTATGTTAGTACTCGGTCTAAATTGCAACGGTCTATTATGCACTCTAGAGGTTACTTAAATATGAATTCCGAATGTTGTGGAGCTTGTTTACTCCGGCTTGAGGGAGCTCTTGTAGCCCTACACAATGAATGGAGTTTGTTATCCAACAAGAGAGTGTTGAAGTAGCATAAGGATGCGCTGCCGCATGGCGGCTTCAACCCCAACAACCTCTACTCCCCGGCGTACGAGCAGCGCGAGCCAGGACCCGGTGCGGACGGCGACCCTTTCACTGGCCGCAGGGGGCCGCTCGAATTCGACGGCGCCGGTGCTGAGGGTGTTGAGGAAGAGGGCGGGGGTGAGGACGAGGAGGACGATGAAGAGGAGGAGGTGGAGGACGACGACGACGAGGAGGATGAAGAGGGTGGCGAGGGCGGCGAGGAAGAGGACGAGGAGGGTGCCGGTGAGGATGATCTCGTGGAGGTAGACGCGGACGGCGTGAAGAAGAAAAAGAAGAAGAAGGCGTCTGATACGTCTCCGACGTATCGATAATTTCTTATGTTCCATGCCACATTATTGATGATATCTATATGTTTTATACACATTATATGTCGTATTTATGCATTTTCCGGCACTAACCTATTAACGAGATGCCGAAGAGCCGCTTGTCGTTTTCTGCTGTTTTTGGTTTCAGAAATCCTAGTAAAGAAATATTCTCGGAATTGGACGAAATCAACGCCCAGGGGCCTATTTTTCCACGAAGCTTCCAGAAGTCCGAAAGGGAAAGGAAGTGGGGCCACGAGGCGCCGCCACGGCAGGGCGGCGCGGCCCAGCCCTTGGCCGCGCGGCCCTGGCGTGTGGAGCCCTCGTGTGGCCCCCCGCAATGCCCTTCCGCCTACTTAAAGCCTTCGTCGCGAAACCCCCGCATACCGAGAGCCACGATACGGAAAACCTTCATCGAGACGCCGCCGCCGCCAATCCCATCTCGGGGGATTCCGGAGATCACCTCCGGCACCCTGCCGGAGAGGGGATTCATCTCCCGGAGGACTCTTCACCGCCATGGTCGCCTCCGGAGTGATGAGTGCGTAGTTCACCCCCGGACTATGGGTCCATAGCAGTAGCTAGATGGTTGTCTTCTCCTCATGTGCTTCATCGTCGGATCTTGTGAGCTGCCTAACATGATCAAGATCATCTATCTGTAATTCTATATGTTGTGTTTGTCGGGATCCGATGGATAGAGAATACTATGTTATGTTGATTATCAATCTATTACCTATGTGTTGTTTATGATCTTTCATGCTCTCCGTTATTAGTAGAGGCTCTGGCCAAGTTTTTGCTCTTAACTCCAAGAGGGAGTATTTATGCTCGATAGTGGGTTCATGCCTCCATTAAATCTGGGACAGTGACAGAAAGTTCTAAGGTTGTGGATGTGCTGGTTGCCACTAGGGATAAAACATTGATGATATGTCCGAGGATGTAGTTATTGATTACATTACGCACCATACTTAATGCAATTGTCCGTTGTTTTGTAACTTAATACTGGAAGGGGTTCGGATGATAACCCGAAGGTGGACTTTTTAGGCATAGATGCATGTCTGGATAGCGGTCTATGTACTTTGTCGTAATGCCCAATTAAATCTCACAATATTCATCATGTCATGTATGTGCATTGTTATGCCCTCTCTATTTGTCAATTGCCCGACTGTAATTTGTTCACCCAACATGCTATCTTATGGGAGAGACACCTCTAGTGAACTGTGGACCCCGGTCCATTCTTTACATCCGATATACAATCTCGCTGCAATACTTGTTTTATTCGTTTTCTGCAAACAATCATCATCCACACTATACATCTAATCCTTTGTTACAGACAAGCCGGTGAGATTGACAACCTCACTGTTTTGTTGGGGCAAAGTACTTTGGTTGTGTTGTGCAGGTTCCACGTTGGCGCCGGAATCTCTGGTGTTGTGCCGCACTACATCCCGCCGCCATCAACCTTCAACGTGCTTCTTGGATCCTCCTGGTTCGATAAACCTTGGTTTCTTTCTGAGGGAAAACTTGCTGCTGTGCGCATCATACCTTCCTCTTGGGGTTCCCAACGAACGTGTGAGTTACACGCCATCAAGCTCTTTTTCTGCCGCCGTTGTTGGGGAGATCAAGACACGCTGCAAGAGGAGTCTCCACAATCCAATCTCCTTACTTTGTTTTTGTCTTGCTTTATTTTATTTACTACTTTGTTTGCTGCATTATATCAAAACACAAAAAAATTAGTTGCTAGCTTTACTTTATTTACTGTCTTGCACTCTATATCAAAAACATAAAAAAATTAGTTACTTGCATTTATTTTATCTAGTTTGCTTTATTTACTACTGCTAAAATGGCCACTCCTGAAAATACTAAGTTGTGTGACTTCACAACCACAAATAATAATGATTTCTTATGCACACCTATTGCTCCACCTGCTACTACAAGCAGAATTCTTTGAAATTAAACCTCGCTTTATCGAATCTTGTTATGCGAGAGCAATTTTCCGGTGTTAGTTCCGATGATGCCGCTGCCCATCTCAATAATTTTGTTGAATTGTGTGAAATGCAAAAGTATAAAGATGTAGATGGTGACATTACAAAATTAAAATTGTTTCCTTTCTCATTAAGAGGAAGAGCTAAAGATTGGTTGCTATCTCTGCCTAAGAATAGTATTGATTCATGGACTAAATGCAAGGATGCTTTTATTGGTAGATATTATCCCCCTGCTAAAACTATATCTTTGATAAGTAGCATAATGAATTTTAAACAATTAGATAATGAGCATGTTGCACAAGCTTGGGAAAGAATGAAATCTTTGGTTAAAAATTGCCCAACCCATGGATCGACTACTTGGATGATCATCCAAACCTTTTATGCGAGATCGAACTTTTCTTCGCGGAACCTATTAGATTCAGCTGCTGGAGGTACCTTTATGTCCATCACTCTTGGTGAAGCAACAAAGCTCCTTGATAATATGATGATTAATTACTCTGAATGGCACACGGAAAGAGCTCCACAAGGTAAGAAGGTAAATTCTCGTCGAAGAAACCTCTTCCTTGAGTGATAAGATTGATGCTATTATGTCTATGCTTGTGAATGATAGGACTAATGTTGATCCTAATAATTTTCCGTTAGCTTCATTGGTTGCCCAAGAAGAACATGTTGATGTAAACTTCATTAAAAATAATAATTTCAACAACAATGCTTATCTGAACAATTCTAGTAATAACTATAGGCCATATCCTTATAATAATGGTAACGGTTATGCTAATTCTTATGGGAATTCTTACAACAATAATAGGAACACACCCCTGGACTTGAAGCTATGCTTAAAGAATTTATTAGTACACAAACTGCTTTTAACAAATCTGTTGAGGAAAAGCTCAATAAAATTGATATTCTCGCTTCTAAGGTTGATAGTCTTTCCTCTGATGTTGATCTTTTGAAATCGAAAGTTATGCCTAATAGGGATATTGAAAATAAAATTGTTACTACAGCAAATGCCATCCAAGTTAGAATTAATGAGAATATAAGATTGATGGCCGAATTGCATGCTAGGTGGGAAAGAGAAGAAAATGAAAAACTAGCTAAAAAGAGTAATGTAGCTAAAGTTTGGACTATTACCACCACTAGTAATGTTAATGATTCACATGTTGCTGCACCTCCTACTATCAATGATAAAATAATTGGTGTTTGCAATGTTACTACTCCTAGTGCAAAGCGTGCAAAATTGCCTGAAACTGCTAAAACTGCTGAAACTGCCTGTGATAAAACTGCTGAAATTTTTTCCAACATTGGGGATGATGATCCCATTGCTGTAGATCATAATGGTTTGAATTTTGATGATTGCCATATCTCTGAAGTTATAAAGTTCTTGCAAAAACTTGCTAAGAGTCCTAATGCTAGTGCTATAAATTTGGCTTTCACAAAACATATTACAAATGCTCTCATAAAAGCTAGAGAAGAGAAACTAAAACTTGAAACTTCTATTCCTAGGAAGCTAGAGGATGGTTGGGAGCCCATCATTAAGATGAAGATCAATAACTTTGATTGTAATGCTTTATGTGATCTTGGTGCAAGTATTTCCGTTATGCCTAAGAAAATCTATAATATGCTTGACTTGCTACCATTGAAAAATTGTTATTTGGATGTTAATCTTGTTGATAATGCTATAAAGAAACCTTTGGGGAGAGTTGATAATGTTCGCATTACCGTTAACAATAACCTTGTCCCCGTTGATTTTGTTGTCTTGGATATTGAATGCAATGCATCTTGTCCCATTATATTGGGAAGACCTTTTCTTCGAACTGTTGGAGCCATCATTGATATGAAGGAAGGTAATATTAAATATCAACTTCCTCTCAAGAAAGGTATGGAACACTTCCCTAGAAAGAGAATGAAGTTACCTTTTGATTCTATTATTAGAACAAATTATGATGTTGATGCTTCGTCTCTTGATGTTACTTGATACACACTTTCTGCGCCTAGCTGAAAGGCGTTAAAGAAAAGCGCTTATGGGAGACAACCCATGTTTTTACTACAGTATTTTTGTTTTATATTTGAGTCTTGGAAGTTGTTTAATACTGTAGCAACCTCTCCTTATCTTAGTTTTGTGCTTTGTTGTGCCAAGTAAAGTCTTTGATAGTAAAGTGAATACTAGATTTGGATTGCTGCGCATAGCATGATTTCTTTGCTGTCACGAATTTCGACCTGCCTCTCTGTAGGTAGCTCAGAAAAATATGCCAATTTACGTGCGTGATCCTCAGATATGTACGCAACTTTCATTCAATTTGAGCAAGTCTGGTGCCTCAATAAAATCCATCTTTACGGACTGTTCTGTTTTGACAGATTCTGCCTTTTATTTCGCATTGCCTCTTTTGCTATGTTGGATGAATTTCTTTGATCCATTAATGTCCAGTAGCTTTATGCAATGTCCCGAAGTGTTAAGAATGATTATGTCACCTCCGAACACGTTAATTTTTATTGTGCACTAACCCTCTAATGAGTTGTTTCGAGTTTGGTGTGGAGGAAGTTTTCAAGGATGAAGAGAGGAGAATGATGCAATATGATCAAGGAGAGTGAAAGCTCTAAGCTTGGGGATGCCCCGGTGGTTCACCCCTGCATATTCTAAGAAGACTCAAGCGTCTAAGCTTGGGGATGCCCAAGGCATCCCCTTCTTCATCGACAACATTATTAGGTTCCTCCCCTGAAACTATATTTTTATTCCATCACATCTTATGTGCTTTGCTTGGAGCGTCGGTCTGTTTTTGTTTTTGTTTTTTTTGAATAAAATGGATCCTAGCATTCATTGTGTGGGAGAGAGACACGCTCCGCTGTTGCATATGGACAAGTATGTCCTTAGGCTTTACTCATAGTATTCATGGCGAAGGTTGAATCTTCTTCGTTAAATTGTTATATGGTTGGAATTGGGAAATGCTACATGTAGTAATTCTAAAATGTCTTGAATAATTTGATACTTGGCAATTGTTGTGCTCATGTTTAAGCTCTTGCATCATATACTTTGCACCCATTAATGAAGAAACACCTAGAGCTTGCTAAATTTGGTTTGCATATTTGGTCTCTCTAAAGTCTAGATAATTTCTAGTATTGAGTTTTGAACAACAAGGAAGACGGTGTAGAGTCTTAAATGTTTACAATATGTCTTTTATGTGAGTTTTGCTGCACCGGTTCATCCTTGTGTTTGTTTCAAATAACCTTGCTAGCCTAAACCTTGTATCGAGAGGGAATACTTCTCATGCATCCAAATCCTTGAGCCAACCACTATGCCATTTGTGTCCACCATATCTACCTACTACATGGTATTTCTCCGCCATTCCAAAGTAAATTGCTTGAGTGCTACCTTTAAATTTCCATCATTCACCTTTGCAATATATAGCTCATGGGACAAATAGCTTAAAAACTATTGTGGTATTGAATATGTACTTATGCACTTTATCTCTTATTAAGTTGCTTGTTGTGCGATAACCATGCTTCTGGGGATGCCATCAACTACTCTTTGTTGAATATCATGTGAGTTGCTATGCATGTCCGTCTTGTCTGAAGTAAGAGAGATCTACCACTTTAATGGTTAGAGCATGCATATTGTTAGAGAAGAACAATGGGCCGCTAACTAAAGCCATGAATCATGGTGGAAGTTTCAGTTTTGGACATATATCCTCAATCTCATATGAGAACACTAATTGTTGCTACATTCTTATGCATTAAAGAGGAGTCCATTATCTCGTTGTCCATGTTGTCCCGGTATGGATGTCTAAGTTGAGAATAATCAAAAGCGAGAAATCCAAAATGCGAGCTTTCTCCTTAGACCTTTGTACAGGCGGCATGGAGGTACCCCTTTGTGACACTTGGTTAAAACATGTGTATTGCGATGATCCCGGTAGTCCAAGCTAATTAGGACAAGGTGCGGGCACTATTAGTATACTATGCATGAGGCTTGCAACTTGTAAGATATAATTTACATAATACATGTGCTTTATTACTACCGTTGACAAAATTGTTTCATGTTTTCAAAATAATAGCTCTAGCACAAATATAGCAATCGATGCTTTCCTCTTTGAAGGACCATTTTTTTACTTTTATGTTGAGTCAGTTCACCTATTTCTCTCCACCTCAAGAAGCAAACACTTGTGTGAACCGTGCATTGATTCCTACATACTTGCATATTGCACTTGTTATATTACTCTATGTTGACAATTATCCATGAGATATACATGTTATAAGTTGAAAGCAACCGCTGAAACTTAATCTTCCTTTGTGTTGCTTCAATACCTTTACTTTGATTTATTGCTTTATGAGTTAACTCTTATGCAAGACTTATTGATGCTTGTCTTTAAGTGCTATTCATGAAAAGTCTTTGCTTTATGATTCAGTTGTTTACTCATGTCATTACCATTGTTTTGATCGCTGCATTCATTACATATGCTTACAATAGTATGATCAAGGTTATGATGGCATGTCAGTCTAGAAATTATCTGTGTTATCGTTTACCTGCTCGGGACGAGCAGGAACTAAGCTTGGGGATGCTGATACGTCTCCGACGTACCGATAATTTCTTATGTTCCATGCCACATTATTGATGATATCTATATGTTTTATACAAATTATATGTCGTATTTATGCATTTTCCGGCACTAACCTATTAACGAGATGCCGAAGAGCCGATTGTTGTTTTCTGCTGTTTTTGGTTTCAGAAATCCTAGTAAAGAAATATTCTCGGAATTGGACGAAATCAACGCCCAGGGGCCTATTTTTCCACGAAGCTTCCAGAAGTCCGAAGGGGAAAGGAAGTGGGGCCACGAGGCGCCGCCACAGCAGGGTGGCGCGGCCCAGCTCTTGGCCGCGCGGCCCTGGCGTGTGGGGCCCTCGTGTGGCCCCCCGCGATGCCCTTCCGCCTACTTAAAGCCTTCGTCGCGAAACCCCCAGTACCGAGAGCCACGATACGGAAAACCTTACTGAGACGCCGCCGCCGCCAATCCCATCTCGGGGGATTCGGAGATCACCTCCGGCACCTCGCCGGAGAGGGGATTCATCTCCCGGAGGACTCTTCACCGCCATGGTCGCCTCCGGAGTGATGAGTGAGTAGTTCACCCCTGGACTATGGGTCCATAGCAGTAGCTAGATGGTTGTCTTCTCCTCATGTGCTTCATTGTCGGATCTTGTGAGCTGCCTAACATGATCAAGATCATCTATCCGTAATTCTATATGTTGTGTTTGTCGGGATCCGATGGATAGAGAATACTATGTTATGTTGATTATCAATCTATTACCTATGTGTTGTTTATGATCTTGCATGCTCTCCGTTATTAGTAGAGGCTCGGCCAAGTTTTTGCTCTTAACTCCAAGAGGGAGTATTTATGCTCGATAGTGGGTTCATGCCTCCATTAAATCTGGGACAGTGAGAAAGTTCTAAGGTTGTGGATGTGCTGTTGCCACTAGGGATAAAACATTGATGCTATGTCCGAGGATGTAGTTATTGATTACATTACGCACCATACTTAATGCAATTGTCTGTTGTTTTGCAACTTAATACTGGAAGGGGTTCGGATGATAATCTGAAGGTGGAATTTTTAGGCATAGATGCATGCTGGATAGCGGTCTATGTACTTTGTCGTAATGCCCAATTAAATCTCACAATATTCATCATGTCATGTATGTGCATTGTTATGCCCTCTCTATTTGTCAATTGCCCGACTGTAATTTGTTCACCCAACATGCTATCTTATGGGAGAGACACCTCTAGTGAACTGTGGACCCCGGTCCATTCTTTACATCTGAAATACAATCTGCTGCAATACTTGTTTTACTGTTTTCTGCAAACAATCATCATCCACACTATACATCTAATCCTTTGTTACAGCAAGCCGGTGAGATTGACAACCTCGCTGTTTCGTTGGGGCAAAGTACTTTGGTTGTGTTGTGCAGGTTCCACGTTGGCGCCGGAATCTCCGGTATTGCGCCGCACTACATCCCGCCGCCATCAACCTTCAACGTGCTTCTTGGCTCCTCCTGGTTCGATAAACCTTGGTTTCTTTCTGAGGGAAAACTTGCTGCTGTGCGCATCATACCTTCCTCTTGGGGTTCCCAACGAACGTGTGAGTTACACGCCATCAGCGTCGGCCACACGAGGCCCCAAGTGGACGGTTTTGGAGGATATTTGTCTGTGCGAGTCGTGGGCGACGGTGAGCCATGACTCCATCATCGGCGCCAACCAAAAATACAGGAAGTATTGGACGAGGATCAAGGCCGAGTTCGATGAGCGCAAGCTCATCAAGAGCGACTATAACAAAGAGGAGGCAAAAGGCAATGTCGACGCGATGGGTCATCATCCAGGCGTCGGTGAACTCCTTCCATGGATACCATCACGACTTAGTGACCAGAGCCGAGAGCGGCGCCGACCTCTCCCAAATGGTACGACTCTTTCTTCCATAATCTGTAGCGCCTACATTGTGTTCGATGAAATGATTCCGCTTCCTTTGGCTAGTTTGATAGGGCCATGGAGGTTTACCGGAGGAACTCGGATGGGCATAAGTCGTTCGCGCTGATGCATTGCTATACCAAGCTCAAAGGGAACGAGAAATGGCGGTTGACGCGCCTGTCGCTGTCCAAGGGGAAGGACGCCATTGATCTGGACGCGCCGCTGGCAACGTCGGCAGGGCGTCCTACTGGCAACAAGGCTGCCAAGGCCGCCTTGGCCGACGCCGCGTCGTGTGAGAAGCACGCAGGCGTCGATCACGAAATGCCTCGCGGACGTCTCCTCGGCCTTTCTCTCCCGCGACAAAAAGACCGACGAAAGGTGGGCGGAGCTGCTCAAGAGGCAAGAGGAGAAGTTGGAGCTCAAGAAACGCAGGGACGGCATGTCCCTTCTAAGAGCGTCGACAGAGGGAATGTCTCCCCGGACGCGGGCGGTGCACAACTTCTTCAAAGGCCAGATCCTCGACGACATCGAAGCCAAAATGGCGGCGGCCGACGCTGCGGCCGACGCGGCGGCCCAGGAAGCGGCAGCAACCGCGGAGCAAGAGCCGGCTGACGCGTCTTCGACTGCTACACCATCGCCGGCCTATGCGACGGCGGCGGAGCAGACGGAGCATGCACAGCACCAGGCAGATCGCGACGAGGTCATCGTGATCGACGGGCCTGCGTCGACTCAGGATACGTCGCCGTCGGCCAACCCCTTCTTCTAATTTAGCATGCACTATGGTCTGTAATATGATCGCGCGCCTGGTACTTTGATCGCTGCTACTCTGATCGCGACGATTCGGTGGGAACGATCTCTTTTGAATGCAACAATTTGAATTCCTGATTGGGGGCGGCGTTTGGGGGACGCGGCTGGGGAGCGACGTCCCCCAAAGGCGGCACGAAGAAAACACGTCCCCCAAAAGCTCAATCCGGCGCGGTTTGGGGGACGCGGTTGGAGATGCTCTTAGAGCATCTCTAACAGAGCCCCTAAACGCCCGAAAAATATTTTTCGAGCGAATTCGGAGATGGCGCAGAACAGCACCCGTTTCCGGAACCAAAAAACTTAAAATTTAAATGTAGCGGGAGAATTGTTCATCGGTTCGGCGATAAAATTCATAGTTCATACTTGCATAACTTACATTGTGATCGCAAAATAAAAATCATTATACGTAGTTCCTTCGCCGCGCGACCTAATGATGACCAAAATTCGGCCCTACCGGGGCCTCTACGCGCGGCGGACGACGGCGACGGCGATCTACTCGGCGTCTAGGTCGACGACCTCCTTCTTGATGCGGCGGATGGCGGCCTCCCTCTGCGCCGCCTCGTACGCGGGCACTTGCCGGACGGCGTCCGCCTCCTCGCGGCGGAAGCGCGCACGCCTCCGCCTCCAAAATGACGGCAACCTGCTGGATCGCCGCCGCCTTCTTGTCGTTGCTGAGGACATAGTCCCCGGAGTTGAAGACGCTGCGTCACGGCTCCTCCTCCTCCTCCTCATCGGTGTTGTCGTCGACGGGTGGCGCCAGGGTCCGGCCCGACGCTCCGGAGGAAGAGCCCTCGTCGCTATTGGCGTAGCGGGCGAGCTTCCCCGGCAGTGTCAGGGCCCAGTTCGTCCACCGCCGTGCGTTCCGCTTCCGCGGGCCCTCGGAGCTGTTCCACTTCCGCCGCTCCGCCTCCGAGCGGAAGACCGGGGGGCGCGGCGGCGAGTTGCTGCCACCAATCCGAATGCATCCCCTCCCGTAGCTGACGGCGCCAGCCATGCGGTGGCGGTGGAGCTCGCGGAAGAGCGAATGCGGCGGCGGCTGCGCTAGGATTGCTCGTCGGAATCGCGGGCGGAAGACGGCGGAGCGGCGGAAAGCGGCAGAGAGGAGTAGGGTTTTGAAGCCGAGCTCCACTCCGCGGATTCTATAAATAGGGGCCGCACACGGAGTTTCTCGGGCCGGGCCGCCGATTCAGGCTCTAGTCTACGCGGCTTTCGGCCCGAACCCGTAAATCCGCTGGAAAAATTCAGCTTCGGTGGCATCTATGACTCTGTTATAGTTGCTCTTAGACACAGAAACTCTCAGTGTGTGTGTTTTTTTAGAAGAGACTTTTTTTTAATTGGAGGAAGGGACTCTTAATTCAGTTGGATGGTCATTTATTTTTTAAAAAAATTGGGAGTTTGGCTAGATAGTCAACTCCGGCCTTTTGGTGCTATAATTGAGAGATAGTGCTACACCACAAAGTCGATTAAAGCTTGTTCGATTTCTTCATTAGTTCAAGTCCGGCATTGGTAGTGCACGTGTATCCACCACATATTAGGTCAACCTGTTGAATATAATTTTGTAATCTCCTTCATTGGATTGGTCTTTTATTTGCATTAGCTAGAGCATATAGTTTTACCCAATCGCCTTTAGAAATTGCAATAGAGAACGTTTTGATCTAATATAGATCCCCGTGGAGGTAAGTACAGCTTGAGAGCCCAAAATCTTGCTTATAACTTGCACAAATTGTACAAAACTCAAAACTAAAGTAGAGGTTTTTTTATTTTTATTTTATATAAATATTTTCAAGGCTGCCGCCCCAGGCCCCCAGTCAGCTTCCCAGTCTTTCACTTTCACTTGATCGACAATTCGACATACTCCCACGACCATGTAAAAAAAAAGGACATGCTCCAAGGAAGAATTTGCTCGGCTAAGAGTGGTGGGCCTCATTAACAGTGTCTTCGGAGATATAGTTATGGCTGATTGTGAGATATGGCAGGCCTGCCGTTACGCTTAAGCTCCAGATGATGGCGGGCTTTTCCCAACGGAGGCTCGCCACGATGCAATAATACATCCATGTTTTCATCCTCACATTTTTGTTTGCCTGAAAATATATTCTTCAATCTATAATCTTATAAAAACACAACATCTTCCTGCCCAAAAATAGGAAAAGGCAACATACTTTTGTGGTCATACACTCGGAGACGCTGACTAAGGAAACTCTGCAAGACCGAGTATTCAAACAAGCCATCTTCAACACAGATGCAAAACTCATGATTTCTGTAACACAGTCGCAAAACGGATATGTGAATATGTAACCACATCCGAATTCGTCTTTATAGCTGAGACTTTTCCTTTTCGTTTCACCATGCTCCTGAATAGCGTGGTTGGTCGTGTTGCAGAAAATGACGCTCTAATAATACCCTGCCTTTGAACAGGCTACAGCTCCACTGTAGCTGCCTATGCATCCACCAGTTCCGCCCCCGCGCCATCACCTACTCTTTTCCTGGCTGCCAGAGCTCAGGTGCTCCAGCCAAACCTTCCTCCTCTTCCAATGCCATCTAACGTCTGGGAGATTGATTACCTGTGATGGTGAATATGGTTGTCAAAATAGTATCATCACTTAGGAAAAAAGATTTACATGTGCCATTTGTTCTAGGTTTACAGGTGTCAACTGATGGCAAAAGGGCAGAGGTGATGATACCTTCTGGAATCCGGATACAAACCACCGCAACACAAGTTAACATACTGGCTGAATTTCTTTCTGCGAAACAGAGGACTTGCAGTGACATCCAGATCAGCGTATCTGTATACATGAAGAAAAACAAATAAGCATGCATGCACGCGTAGACAACACGTGAATGGAGATATAGCACTTCAGCTGTGTGAACTAAATGAAATGGTGGGCTTTGCATTCAAACTCAACAGCCAGACTCGACTTCCCATTCACGACTGGAAAGGGATGTACCTTGGTATCTTCTTCGTAGTTGACAGAGAACAAGCCAGCAAGGTTAGGAAGCCATCTCTTGCTCGATGCCCCTGCTACAGTCGGGAAGCAGCACAGAATGTTATCCTGCAGAGGTATTGCCAGAGTAGGAGTTAAGCTACGCAGGCAGCAATGATCCATAATTAAGCATCAGATAGACAAAAACGTGAATAAGTTATGCAACAAAAAACAATGATGCATAATTAAGCATTAGATAGATAAAAGCGAGAAGAAGTTATGCAAGATACAATGATCCATAATTAAGCATCGATAGACAAAGCGTGAAGATTGAACAAGTTATGCAAGAAACAATGATATATGATTAAGCATCAAAATACCAGATAGACAAAACTGTGAGGAAGTTATGCAAGAAACAATGATCTATAATTAAGCATCAGATAGACAAAAGTGTGAGGAAGTTATGCAAGAAACAATGACTATAAGGCTATAACTAAACATCACATAGACAAAGCTTGAAGAAGTTACGAAGAAAGAATAAGATCGATAATAATTAATAAAGCAATTACATAGACAAATGCGTTAAGGGACTCTTCTGAAAGTGACAGCATTTCCAACTGTGGACTCCATATTCAAAATCAGTGTGGACTGCATTCAAAATCAAAAGGTAGGCTCCACAATCACAATCAGAAGGGATGTACTTAGTATCTTTACCAGAGCCAGATATGAAATAAGTCACAATGTGAAGCCATCTCTTACTCAGATGCCCTGCTACGAAGTCCAGAAAGTCCTGCAGAGGTGTTGCCGGAGTAGGAGTGAAATTCTGCAAGAAACAATGATCCATAATTAAGCATTAAGCCATTAGCAGACAAAAACGTGAATAAGTTCTGCGATAAACAATGATCTATGATTAAGCATTTGATAGACAAGCGTGAAGGAGTTATGCAAGAAACATATGATCCATTACTAAGCATGACAAAGTTATTCAGAAAAGACTAAGATCAATAATAAAGCATTACATAGACAAAAGTGTTAAGAGACTCAGGTATGACATGAAAAATAACTGAAATGTGCCAACAGCCAAAGGAAACATCCAAAAAGGAGAAGGAAGTAATGGAGCTCTATGAAGGAAGAAAATTAATGATGGGTAAAAACATAATAACTGGACATGATATTACTCGGCCTCGGCCATGACGTAAAAATACAGAAAAGCTATAAAGTCAGGAAGAATTTGAAAAGGTATTGGCAGAGTAAGAGTAAAGTTATGCAAGAACAATGGTCCATAATTAAGCATTATTAGGTACACAAAAGCATGAATAAGTTGTGCAAGCAACAATAATCTATAATTAAGCATTAGATAGACAGAGTGAAGGAGTTATGCAAGAAACAATGATCTATAAATTAGCATTCGATAGACGAAAGCCCGACTAAGTTATGCAAGAAACAATGATCCATAAATAAGCATTAGATAGACAAAAGCATGAAGAACTTATGCAAGAAAGAAAACAATCGATAATACAGCATTGCATATACAAATCCATCAAGAGATTCAGGTATGACATGAAAATAACTGAAGCATGCCGACAGCCAAAGGAAACATCCAAAAAGGAGAAGAAAGTAATGGAGACCTATTATAGGAACAAAATTAATGGTGTATAAAAACATAACTGGGCATGATGTCACTGACATAAAAATACAAACAAAGCTCAACAACCAGCTTGTAACTGCAATAACACAGAAGAGAAAGAAACAAAAGCCTTTTTTGAGGAAAAGCATTAATTTTCTTTTGGCACCATCTGCCACATAGCAGTCATAAATGGTGCCCAGTATAAGCAGCTGAGGATATACAGAAGACTGCAGCCCTGCAGATGTTCAACCATCTCAGCCAAACTGCGACGATTTTAACATAACCGACTATGAGTTAGATGATTGTTAGAAACAGAATAGGAAGCTAGAGATCTATAGTCTATACATCAAAGAGAAAGATGGGGTCTACTCTGGTGTAAGTTATCTCTGAACAAACAACAACATCAATCCGCTCAGCTGACCTAAACTACTGTCTGGTAATACATACAAGCCATCATTGCATATGAGACCATGCAGAACGCTTGAGTCCCAGAACTTCATACGCATGTGTGCCATGTTTGTCGAGTGCAAGCTCACTGCATGTTGCCATGTTTGTCGAGTGCAAGCTCACTGCATGTTGCCATGTTTGTCGAGTGCACTGAGATCTAGCATTAAACCAGTCTCAAAACGCACATTGCCACGATCATGATGGCGGTGATATCAAATGCAATACACAAGGATGAATGTGCCAATCTGGTTCATGGTCTTCCAGAAAGTCTCCCTGATAATCTGAGTTACAGGCAACATGGTGATTTTGCACCCAAGGCTTATGAAACAATGTCTGGTTTCTTTTTTAGTTCTCAGGGAGCCAATGCCTGCTGAGCGACAGCATAGTCTGCAAAGAGAACTTTGCTTCCCTACATGTAACAGCTTCCTGGATATGTACATGTTATGATTTGGGAGCTGGAGCCACATGCCAATGCCTCTCAACCAACTTGTCCACAAAGGTTTGAATCTGCATTATTTGCAATATACTCAGGTTAAAACTTATGGATAAGCCAGAACAAGATTTCGGCAGTTACAACAAACAAATATTATACAGGAAATACTATAATGAAAAAAATCCTAATCTGTCACTGAATTTGATAGAAAGCCTTGGAAAATCAGAGTCTGAAAAAACTTTGCTTTGAAATAATCTTGTACCTTAGTTTTCCTTCTAAAATCAAGAAATTCGTTAGAAGTCATCAGCTTCTCTCCTTCGGTGCATGCATCCATGATCTGTTGAGACCAGAACAAGCATATACAAGTCAGTACTATCACTCACATTACAATACCTAATGCAGCATGTCTGAATAAATTACAAAAGGCTAATGGAAATAAGACTAAGAAAAGAGAGCAACACAAATGGTATTACAAGGGGAAAAAACAGTTCAATATACATATCAACAGTTCAAACGCCCCTAATCATTACAACAGGAGTATGACAAGGTAATAATTCAAGTTGATATTTCAAACACAGCTAGATCAAAATGGGTGTGCATGATACCTTTGTGACAGCTTTTCGCATCATTGTCTTGTACGTCTCCCTGTCGATCTTTTTACTTTTGTAAAGAGGCATCAGCAGTGTGCCTATGAAATTTATAAGCCCCTGTTTTATATGTTCTACACCTCGCAATTGTCCTTCAGATGCAGGTTTGCTTTCTGCAACCTGCGAGGCAGAACTTTTACATGTCTGCTTTTGGCTACTTGAATCTTCTTCAGGTATGCATATCCGGCTGTAGAATTCTTTATCTGCTTCCATTGCTTGTGCTTGCCACCTCTCAATGGCTAAAGGATCTTTGACACCATCAATGCAGATTGTATCTGTATCAACCCATGCCCTAGTAAACCGACTGTCTACAGCTCCACTATCTACAGAATTATCCCTTATACTGATTGGGCAGGTTTTCTCGTTTGAAAAGCTCCTCTGAGTACAGTTATCAATAGTCATTTTCGAGCTGTCAACATCAGGACAATCAGCCTGCCCAGCTGATGAGTTCTTAGTTTTTCCATTCCTGGAATCAATCTCTGATATGCATTCAAGTCTCCCAAGGTTGTCACTTATCACTTTCTTTCTTGTATCAGATTCATCCAAATGATGATCACGCCTCGCAAAAGTACGAAATGATGGTATCTTAGGGAGTTCCCTAGGCACACTTATCGCTGCATCGGCAGATGCATATGCCTGCACAAAATGAAAGTATAAACAATATGTACACCAAATCAGACAGCATTCCGGCATTCCATTTATTGGTATTCCTGTGGTTTTTAATACATTCGACAGAAGAGTTTGCTTATTCTGGATCCACAATCACAAAGTAGGAAAGTTTAAATGGCAGGCACCCTGAATTCTGTTTAGCAACCTCATATTTTTATAGATCAACATGCATATCTTTGTCAATTAAAATTCTTGGTTGATTTTATTTAGAAATTAAAATTCAGAAACTGAATAAACAAACTGTTACAAACAAACCTGTGCAGCTGCTATGGCAGCAGCTCGAGCAGCCTCAGCAGCAGCAAATGCAGCAGCTTCTTCCTCGGACATAACCATGCCATGGTCCACCTTGGGTTCTACATCATGATGTTGCTTCTGAGAACGAATTGAGCTGCCATCAGACCTTGTAGCCATTATGCTTTCTAATTTCAAAGCCTTGTTATCTGGCTTCTTGCTAGTTTTGTGCGGTGAATGGCTTCCAGCAGATCTTACACGCCGTGCACCTGCTTCATTTGACAAATGCGAAGTAGGCATTCCAGATTGTAGACCCTTACTTCTAGTCTTGTTCGATTCAACTGATGGCATTCGGCGCAGCATTTTGAGTCCACCGTTGCTAGCCTTTTCTTTACGGAAAACTTCTATCCACATACTGACCAACTGGCGAGCTATAGCACGTATATCTCGACTTGTATGCACACAAACCTTTTCTTTTACAGTCCTCCCAATTCCTGTACGAAGTTCAGATTGAAGAGAATCAGGTAGGCTGCAAAAGCAGAGTTTGGACAATCATCCTAGCATTACTCTGATCTAACAATACAAAAATAAGCTCTATTATCATTGTGCGAACACAACATTTGCTCCCTATTTTTCTTTTTGATTATTAGCTAAGGTGGTGTCATCCTTGCATTACTCTGATATAACAATACATAAATAAGCTCTATTCTCATTGTGCGAACATAACATTTGCTCCCTGTTTTTCTTTTTAATTATTACCTAAGGTGGTGCGTAAACAGAAACTATTGAGTACCCTTGCAAAGGAGCAGCGAGAAAGATAACACACAAAAACTTTCTAACAAATAGTAAAAGGATCTGGGATACATACCAGACAAGCGAACAGCTAGCAGATCAGTCGAAACAAGCAGAAGCAAGCGCACACAATGCCGCAATAGTTGAGTTGCATTTTTTCCCAATGAATCCTGCCAGAAGTTGAATGCAGAAGCCAAAGGCTTGAATGTAAGAGAAGCTATCTTATCCTACTATGGATACAAAGTTTACTAGAGAACAAACTTACAAGTATCCAAGAGTTTAGTTTGGTTAGTCCTTCTTTAGACCCAGCAAATGATTTAAGAGCATTTGGAGGAAGCTTCAGTAGCTCCTTAGCCAAATGTAGGCGCCCTGATGTAGTTTGCGCACTGAAGAACATTTCTTGCAGTAAAGATTCCTTGCTAACTACTGCATATGATGCATCAGACGAATTTTTGCATAAAGCAGTTGAAAGTTCATGTGCTTCAAGTTTATTCGACATATCTCTCATTTCATTTCTTTCACTATCTGACTGTGTTTGGTCTGTCTGTAGAGCTTCCACCTCAGCAACATAATCCTTACCACTGTGTACCAAATCAATAATCCGAACTGCTTCTCGAAGACCACTTAAAATTGCACCACCAACAGTATCTGGGTGCTCTTTGCATGTTGCTTCACCAGCAAAAAATAAACAGTTTGCAACTGGCCGTCCCAGAATGTCATAATCTTGTCCTGATGCTCCTACTGCAACATAAGAGTAAGCACCTCTACTATAAGGATCAAGGCCCCAGTTTGTGACAACTGATGCTACTGGATCTGGTATAGCAGCATCTGTAAAGAGCTTACGGAGAACAACCATGGCATTACTAACATGAACATCAGAACTGATACTTTGTCCATCTATAGCAGCCTTCCCAACAAGTAGAGCTATAAGAACTGGTGCCCCAAGTGTCTTTTTGAGATTCCAAAACATAAAGCATTGTCCCCTTAAATCGGTTTCTTCTGCAGTTGCACCAAAGTAATCCATATCATCATCCCAAAAGACCTCAGGAAACTCCAATACTATTTTATTTAGAACACCAAATCCAAGCTTGTCAATGGAAGAGATTTTCCAGTCTGGCAAGGAAGGAGAAAATTTGATTGCATTTGCTTTCAAACAACCAAGAGGAACAGTGATCAACACAGCATCTCCCACAAATTCACCTCCATTTGAAGTGGAAACTTTAACAGTTTTCCCATCAATACCCCTAGCAGCTGACTCCTCGGACCTGTAAATTATTTCAGTTACCACATGGTTTAACTGAATATCAACCCCTTCTGCAAGGCTCTCAAGCACAGCGCCATAACCACCTTTAATCATACAATGAGGTCCTCCGAACCCTCCATACACATCATCCTGGTTCCAATATGGAAGAGAGACGGAGTTGAGCATTGCAGCACAACCATACTCTAAATGTGCAAAGTGCCAATTCATAACTCTTCTTTCGATAGGGCTGAGAACATCTATCTTATCATCCCTCCCACAACCAGCTATCTCCTTTTCTGTTGAAGCACTTACAGAAATGTCTAAGCCTCCTGCATTGGATCTACTTAATAACTGATTATCCTGTCCCACCGAAGAAACAGCATGAGCTCCACGTTTCTTCCTAAGAGCATATTCCAGCCCATCCTCAAGGGATAAACCCATAGCACTTTCACCATTTTGTGCAAAAAGTTGTTCCATTTCATCAACAAGACCATTGTATTCAGATTGCATATCCTCGTCCAAATCATCAGGAACCTTGTTGCCAGTTACAACATCATAGAGAGGGCAAGCACTATTCAGTACAGTCAGTTCAAGACCAAGCTGAGAACAAATCAAAGAGGATGGATCGGCCCTTCTTTCAGTTGCTATATCAGCTTCCACACCCGTAATAATGCTAGCACCCAAATCGACAGGGACTGAAAGCGATGTACGATCTGTAAAAACACGACCACCAATCCTGTCACGTGCTTCAAGAACAGTAACAGCAAAACCTTGACGCCGCAAATGGCGTGCAGCAGTTAAACCTGCTGGGCCAGCTCCAACAATGATTATCCTTTTGCAAGACCGAACAGATTCAGCTCTATGGTTTAATTCACAGTTGTTTGGAGAATGTTCTACAATAGCTGCTTCTGGTTGATGGAGAATGGGGCCTTCAGTGTTTCCAACTGAACTAATATGGATGGATGGTAGTGATGCATCTCTACCTTCAGTTGATACATCTAAATTATTTTCTTCAAATATCTGCATGTTGGACTGTAAGGGAGGTATCAAAGCTTGGGCATCACAGGGAGTGTCAGGGACATTATTTTCCTTCGATTCTTCTGTCAGAGGTCCAAAAGTACCATTATCATGACCTTTATTCTGACAAGATACAGAGTCAATGCCACCTTGAAAGCTGACTGGCTTCATTTCACGTGATTCATTTAGCTTGGCTATTTCCACAACTTCAGAACAAGGAGTTCCGTGACCCTTCATCACCTTGGCTGATGCAATTCCAGTATTTATGTAACCCTATGAATAAATGAAATATCGAGTGTTAGCATTTAGCCAATTTTGGCATCTACCATAGCACATAACAGCTAAAAACAACAATCTGTAACAACGAAAAAACATTAGTAGTAAATTTGAGATCTATAAGCTGCATGAAGGTAAATGGAAAGAATAAAATGTGAAAATTTTCAATAGCTTATCCAGCAAGTCTTCAACGTGGTACGACAACTGCAGCTAATGCCCAGCAAAAGCTCACTACTTAATCAAAACTATACGCAGCACTTGGTAAAGTAACAAAACGGATGTCACAAGTAGGCAATGCAACTTACATTCTGATCTAAGAAAACATACACATCGCGTATAAGTGTTTGACGCGGCAAATCATCATCTTTCAAGGGAACATTAGAAAGACCGCAATCTGCAAGATCCAATAGATGTTTGACATCCTTGTTCCAGCAACTTAAGATCATGTTCCTGGAGGGAATAAAGAAATTGTCAATGAAACTCATGATACAGGGTAAATCACACAAAGCATGGTGCAGATAAGCAACTGTCACAGAAAGAAACTAGGGCATGTAGCAAACATTAGAGGACCAAAAAAACCCATTAAACATACCTGCACTCCAGGTAGTCCTGAAGGCCACCCTTGCGCTTCAGCACATCCTTGAACTTTATCTTTTCAATTGGAGAAACCGCCTTCGCCATCAGGCCAGCACTTACTGCAGCAACACGTCCATTCTCGGAAACTTCCAAAGCTTTAATTTTATCTTTTGATTTGACAGCTTTATCTGCAAATCCAGCTGAGGGGTTCGAGAACAGCCCCTGCTCTTGCATTAGAGTTTCCCAATCAAGATCGCCCTCATATGCCATGTCACCATATTTACGTTTTTTAGCACTACGTGTTACACGTTTCACCTTTGGCGCATTCTGTGTGTCCTCCAAATCAGATGGTGCTGCCACATCAACAATATCTACTTCTTTTGCAGATGCTGCCATGTTACAAGAGGGAAGTGAATTCTTGGCGACACAGGATCCACGAACCCCAAAAGCAGCTGGCTGATCTAAGTTTTCTTCTGCTGGCACAGCTGCATTTGGTATGACATTGCCATATTTAAGGTCGCCTGTACGACTTGCATCATTGGCCAGAGTGGAATTAGATTGCAAAGTGCTAGGTCTTGCCAAAAGAATTTTATTTTTGCGTCGCTGCTTCGACGACACATCACTTTCTACTATCTCAACTGGTTCATCAATAGTACCAGCCACAGGCAACTCTTTTCTTCTAACAGGTTTTTTGGGCCCTTCTTTTGATTTTGGACCAGTTTTCCTTTTGATGGCTGGTACCGGTGGCTCATCCTGAGAACAATCAGCGTCAGCATTTCTATCATCTGCTAATGTTTCGGAACATGTCTGCGCATCAGAAATACCATCAGCGGATGCATTTACTGCACTTTGCGATGCTACTTCAGCATGTGGTCCTGCTGAACAAGGATTTAAGCCCGGGAAATTACTATCCCTAGCTGAAACTTCAACAGGATGACTTGCCCCATCAGAAGAGTTCCTAGAACCATCCTCGACTACTCTACTGGTTTCCACATCTTGTAGAAGCGTTTCTCCCAACGATACGCAACACAAACCATCATCCGCAGCCTCTTCTTTCTCAATAGACTTCTTTTCCAAATCAGGGGGTGACTCGGAAGCTAACTCTCCAGAAGCTTCATTGGTGCCAACCTTCGAGGGCTTATCAGAGTGGCTAGCCTTTGGCTTCGCCTTTGACCTCCTGAGCAATCGATCGCTGACCATTGCGGTTGCAGAATTCTCCGCAGCAATCCTCATTTCTTCCTTGGTGCGACGCCTTCGCCTTTTCTTGCCTACAGCCGGCGTATCCGAAGGCAAACCAGATCTGGTGTCTAGAACCTCCTCAGCATGTGAATCGGCAACTTCAACACCTTGGTCTTCCTTCTTATGTGAATTGGCAACTTCAACACCTTCTTCTTCCTTATGTGAATCAGCAACTTCAACATCTTCTTCCTCCTTACTGGAGACCTGCTGCCTAGGCTTCCGGCCAGGTTTCCTAAAGAGCACAGACAGGGAGTCCTCCAACCCTAAATCGCCTGAATATTTCAAGCCAAGAACCACATTCACGTGACCCTCCAGATTGCCGTTCTCGTCGGCGACGCCTTCGCCCATATCATCATCTCCGCCGTGCAGATCTTCCTGCTGGGCGGCGAGCACCTCGCCGGCCTCATCCCCTTCTCCTGCCACCGCCGCCACGCCATCGCCCTCCTCCTTCCCCTTCTTCTGCCTCTTCAGCTTCTTCCTTATATTAGCCAAGGTATCTTCCATCTGGCCTGACGCCCGCCCGCCGCGCCACCAGCCGCCTCCACGCCAGCTAGGGTTTGGGCCTCCAGGACAGGGGGGGAATCCCAGGGAGGAAGGATGTCGACTGGAGCTCACCTGCGCCGTCGACCGGGGAAGAGGGAGGCGGGGGCGGGTGGATCTCGTGGACGAGGTAGGCGAGCTCGCCGTGCCGGGGAGGGCCGCCGGCGAAACGAGGTGGTGGCGCTGGCGTTTTGGGTTTTATGGCACGACGGTGTATAGTAGAATTGTTTATCTGAAAAAAATGTAGCCTTCGCAGTCCTTTGCTGAAATAGCAGGGCTATTTAGCGGCGACCCACGGCTAGGATCTATTTGGAACCCCTTCCTGTTTTGCAAGATGAGATCCCCGCCGTCCAAACCCTCCGTTGACGGCTCAGATTAGACTTGTGGATAAAATAGATGAGTCGAACTTCTTCGCCTTCTACCCGGCATGCCATGGAGGAGGGGGTGTGGATGGTGCCTAACCCAAATAGCCTTATGCTTGAGGTTGACATGTTCTGGTCTCGACGGGGCGAGATGCTTTTGGCTCCACCTTTCCATATCGAAGTCGGTCATGCTCTATTGCTGAAGTGTCTCATATCTTGTCTCATCCGCCCCAAGGACGGGAAAAACGGTTTACAAGTATAACCGTCAAACTACCGAATCTTCATGTCCCTTACCGCCAAATTAGGAACACGTCCATTTGTACTATTCTAATGGTTCACCTGTAAGCTCATTAATAATTAGAAGCTATATATAACTACCCGACAATGGAAAGGTAGGATAAAATTTAAGCGGTTGTTCTTGATAAAAAGAAGATATCTGACATACATATATAAAACATGCAAATCCCCAACGCGGGGCCGTTTTTCCATCGTGCGGCTAGATTCTGGGGTTCACTTCTTCTGTAAACACGTACGGGTAGGTGAGAATACCGACATGGAGGAATTCACAAACATGTATTTCTGATGCAATCATGTCATTTATTGTACTTTCAAACTCCCGATAAGGGTAGAGTGACCTTATATGATGGTGTAAAAGTGGTCGGAAGCATCGAGACGGTCGACTAGATGGAGTGAATACGCGACTACCAACTTTTAATTTCTTTTCCAATTTAGAGATAACTTGAAATATAAGTTATCTAGATTATGAAACTAGGTGAACAACATACATGACAATAATACAAGTAAGCATACAAGTTACAACTAGCGAGATATCATATATGGTAGCCAAATAAACAAGCTAGTACGAGTAAGTAAAGGATATAAACAATCACAAGGTGGGGAGGATGATGTTGAAGGAGTTATGCCCTAAAGGCACTAATAAATATTATTGTATTATTTAAATCCATGTTCATCATTAATGTTTATTTCTTTATGCTACAACTGCCATGTGTCTTGAATATGAGATTCAAAGAAAAACTCATAAACACATGTAGACAGATAAACACTCAGTTGTTCGATCGTAGTCCAGCCTTTGGGACTACTCATGTGTTGTATGATGATCAAGTTATCTTCATCATGGGCGAAGTTAATGTAACAAGGTTGCCATCAACAATGAGCAAACATTGTTAGCAGAACAAGGGTAGTGAACATTCCCCTTTATGTTTGATATAATATGAGATGTATTGCTATATGTTATTAGTATCATATTTATGTGTTTGTCATATGAACAAGTCCTTAGACCATGAGAATATGATATGCCCTCATGTTGGAAGGTATGCCTTGAAAACATCAAACGTTACAAAATAACTAAGTAATCATAAAGGTGATCTTTTAGGTATATTGGAAAGTGTGTCTTGGACCCATCGGTTGTGAGTTGTCTGGTCACCGAGGGTGAAATGCAGGCGGTAGGGAGGTGGAGGAGCATCATCCATGGAGGGCCACGCCAAATGGGGGTTGAAAAACTAGGGATTTCGGTGGTGAAGGGGGTGGAGTGGGAAGTAGTTATGGCAAAACCTTATGACTCCCACGCTTCGCAACCCATACAAAGGTGATGCATGTTGCACCCATTGGAGGCTGGTTGAGGGGAAACTGAATGAGAACATGTATGTCAAACAAAACTTTTTTGTTCTTCATAAACACCAAAGGTCCAATGTGTGTAGATTCCCATCTATTTAGATGCAATAACAAGACTCGAGAAATATCACTCACCGAGTAGTACGAAAGGCTCGATGACGTTGATGACACGGGCGATCCCCACCGTTGAGTTGAGTCCTCCCAGCCGCGAGGATGTCTCCTCCCCGTTCCGAGAATTGAACATATGATTCCTCCCGCGATGCCCACTTGATAATCCCAATAGCATGGAATCACTGTAGCATAATTCTATAAGTATTTGAGTGTCGAACCCACGAGGAGCTAAAGGTAAACCATCAATTCTATGAAGCCCTATAACCCACTTATACGCCCCTTTGTGCAATGCAATAAACTAATGATGCAAGGTTATTTTTACTTGAAACTTCTACTACTAGAAATCAATAAACTAAAACAACTAAATGCTAGTACTAGAGATGGAAGGGAGCTTAAGCAGGGTGGAGCTTATGAAAAGTTGAGTGGATGAAGGTAACTCAAGGGAGCAAATGTTCTAGGAATATGTTTGTTTTATTTTTTTGGTTTTCACAATTCATGAAGCACATGTTTTATACCAGCTAGATGCATAAGACGGATAGAGAGGTAGAGTGTGAAAGTGGATGGAGCCCCCTGTGTGGTTTTAGTAATTAGTGACAATCCATATGGACTAATGTTTGCATGTAGTTATATTTGTAGGAGCTGTCCATAGACAATGCTTGAACCATATGTTGGCCTCAAGGTTGCAATAAGCATCATATGAAGAATATCAAGTGAAAATATGTATTGAAGAAGAAGTTTTAGTAAGCTCTCATGTGTATCTTCAAGACATCAACAAGACGAAGAAAGAATAAATGTTGTGCAAGTTTAAGATGAGCCACCTTAAAGAGATCATATGCTTGAAGCTTGCCACCCATATGGTTATATCATGGATATGTGAATATGCGCCGAAGAATAAGCTTCCCCATCGTGTAGTATGGGAGAGCATTCCACAAGACTTCATCAAAGCAAGCGCAACCAAGAACGGTGCTCCATCTTGTCGCGGTCAAGATTGTCATCATCTAGCTCATGTGGAATACACAAGGTTAATGTTAGATCTTGATATGATTTCTTTCTTACCGGTCTCGTGGTTTATTGGGGAGACCAATTTATAGGTTAGTTGCCGTACTATCAAGAGGGCACTCCAGCGAGTAACTCGATCGTATCATTCGGAGAGATCTCAAACCTTTGCATCCTTGCATCATCTTTATTGGTTGTTATTTTCATCTTATCCATGTGGTGATTTAGAGCTTGTGGTTATTTCCATGGCAAGCTCTAGTTCATCGAAAACGGATTCCGCATTAATCACTTGTTGCGTTTTCGATATTGGAGTTTATCTCAGTTTCTTGTAGTGAGAGGTTTCACTCTAAAATCCATAGATAAATATACCCCACTTGTTCTTAAGTTTTTCACTCTTTGTGTGGGTAACTATTGTCATCCTATTTACAACAAAATTGGGTTCACCTAAATCTGAGTTTCTTAACTCAAATTGTTGCATTTTCCATATTGGAGGTTTTACCGGTTTGTCTTTTATAGATAGGTAAAACATTTATTTATTTGTTTCTATCCTCTCTTAATGTACTATGATGTTTATATGCATATTGTTGTAGAGCTCATTGTTGTGATTTCAACGAGCCCAAGATCATCGAAATTGGAGCCCGGATGCAAAAGTTATTAAGATTTTTGATCGGGATGTTCTGGGTATTCTCGGGGGCGGCACGGCAGCATTGTCACCTAGAGGGGTACTGCCGCCCAGAAATGGCAGCACTTCCGCCCTTGGGGGCGGCACTGCCGCCTAGAGGCTAGAACCGATACTCTCTCCTAGAGGCCAGAACCGATACTACTCCGTTTCAAGGAATAAGGCGCACGCGTATTTTAAAACGAAATTTGACCATAAAAGTTGAGCAAAAAAATCTTAATTATATTATATATAATTAGTATTGTTGGATTTGTATTAAAAACACTTTTTAATGATACAAATTTCATACAAATAATCTTATCTATTTGAAGTAATTCTTGGTCAAACAAAAAATACGTAAAATGGGGCCGCCTTATTTCTTGAAACAGAGGCAGCAAATACCTTACGAGGTGCACTTAATACATCATCATTACGATTTATGTCTAGCACCTACTATGCGCCGCTAGTCATTGTAAGGCAGCGTTCACCAGAATCTGCCATGCCAGCGCTAGCTTGACGTATCGCAAGGCGCCACACGAAAAAAAAGATGATTATGTAGATTCCTGACGCAGTTATCCCGGATGACCTTTTTTTGCGAGGCTAGCGCGGCGTTTACTAGTGTGTCTCGACGATGTTGTAATGTGAATTGTGTTTTTCAGTACCATTGTTTAGTCAAACGTGTACTCCCACTATTGCCAACTTTTTTTTATTACAATAATTATTCTCATGGTCACAAAAGCTTACATCCAACAATAAATGAGCTAGAATATTTAGAGGCAAGACTAGGAACTTTTTTCTTTGTTTATCTCTACACACATGCTTGTGATCCTTATTCGAATCTCATGAGGAACACAACAGTTATAACATAGATGATAAACTTCATAATAAATATGGATTTTTATGGGTGATAAATAACTCTTATTATTATTGCCTCTAGAGCAATCATTCACAACCCGCCGATTAGGCCGTTCGTCCTAGGCTAAAATTTGACCTACTTTAAGAAACGCGTGATACTGAAATTCGATGCAGCCATGGTAATGAAATAGAAGACAATTTCTTTCCGCTCCTTCGGTCTTGTTTGTGATTTTATGGGCAACCAAACATACCCTTTGGGTAAAAAAAAGGATACCTAGGACCACCAAGCAAAAAGTGGAATTTTCGTGTCCTCGTCCCGACCCAACGGACACAATCGTGTCCAAAATGTGGCGGTGCGGAGATGCCGTTGGAGTTAGATGAATGACTTTGATTGTTTGTGTATGCTGACTCGTGTTTTTTATTCATATATAATCTATATTTTTTCTTTTAAAAAGATTGTTGACTCGCCTTCCTGGCCGATTTGGTTTAGCTGCCTAAATTGAGCAAAAGCCCGCCGTCATCAGTAGCAGATTATGGGCTCATCCCGAGTTAAGCCCGGCCTGCCTTTTTGCACATGGGCTAAAATCAGCCTGCAGTACGTGATCGGCCTCTTCTATAGGAAGCCCACCAACAGAAGCCCATCAACGCCGTTTCTACCAAATCTGCTCCTACACTAAAAGTCCTCCTCTTTAATCTTTTTTACAATCCAAAAAGGTTATTGAAATCGTTAGCTGCTTTCAGAACCATCTTCTATTTTGTATTCAGAGAAGCTGTTCTAGATGTGACGTGCAGCAGTGTCATGTACTTGAATAGCCTTTAGGGCATCTCCAACCGGGCGATCCAAACGGACGCGCTGGACCGTCCGTTTTGGGCCGTTTGCGTGCCCGAGCGGACGCGCGGACGGAGCCCCGCGTCCGCGCGTCCGTTTGGGTCGCGTGCTGCGCCCAACGCAGCGGCCACCCATTTGGCCATTTGGCCATTTGGCCTATTTCTTTGGAAAATAGGTCCTCTGGCCACAGATCCAGTTTGATATATAATAATATCTCGTAAACATAGAATAATATATAATAAACATAACATATTATCAAATACCATAAAATATTATCAAATGTACCATGATAAATCAAATAAAATGTGCCATAGTTTGAGAAAAATATAAAAATTACAATTGAGATTGTCTAACTCAATTTGCGCTCGAGGATCTCCTTCTGTCTCTTCTCGAACCAAGCTCTCTTCGCCTCGCTCATGTTGGTCAAGTCGGCGTTCATGATGAGGTTGTCCTCGGCTTGGCGTTTGAGCTCAACTTCCTTCGCCTTCAGCTCCACCTCTTTGGCCCTTGCCATTGCTATGAGCTCAAGTTCTCTCTCTTTGAGCTCAAGTTCTTTAGCTTTGGTCTTGGCCTTGACCTCTTCAATCTCAAGCTTCTTCGCTCGGACATCAAAGAATTTCTTCCTGTCCTCTTCTTTCTCCCGGCGCCTCCTCTCATCCCTCTTGTCCGTGGACACCTCTCCGTCCGCATGCATCTCCTTCAAAGTGCCATACAATAGCATGGACGACGCATCACGCTTCATGTCGGCTTTGGTTGCCTTGTGGCCGCGTGGACGACTTGCACGAGAAGCGGAGCTACCGCAAGGCTGCCCACCATCAAGGTCAATGACCGTGGCATCTTTGGTGGGATTGTTGCCGACCAAGGTCGCCATGTAGCCCTCGTACCCCTCCCGGAACTTGGGGGTGCCGTGGAGTTCCTTCCAACAATGAGGGAAGGCAAAGGTCTTCTCTCCATTGTTGGCTTTGTAGAATTCCAAAGCTCGCCACACCTAGAGCAAAGCGAGACAACAACGATAAACATATGTGCAAACATCGGATGAATAAGTTGAGGTTATGAATCATACCAAGTCCTTCACACCCATGCCACTAACGGGAGCCGCCTCGCGTGCTCATACGCCGCGTGGAACTTGTTGCATTCCGTTTGAATTGCTCCCCACCTCTTTTGGAGCGATATTTCGTCGCGGTCGCTCTCAAATGGCTCCTCGTCCATATTTGCGATGTTCATGGAAGTATTCATAGATCCGGCGCCAGAATGCGGACCCCTTCTGCTCGGCACCCGTCAACGCATCTTGCCCGATGGTCAACCATCCATCGACGAGCACCTTGTCCTCCTTCTCCGTGTAGTTGGCGGTTCGTTTGCTTACCCACCGACTGAAGGAGATATGCCCTAGAGGCAATAATAAAGAGGTTATTATTTATATCTTTATGTTTATGATAAATGTTTATATATCATGCTATAATTGTATTAACCGAAACATTAGTACATGTGTGATATGTAGACAACAAGAAGTCCCTAGTATGCCTCTTAAACTAGCTTGTTGATTAATGGATGATTAGTTTCATAATCATGAACATTGGATGTTATTAATAACAAGGTTATATCATTATATGAATGATGTAATGGACACACCCAATTAAGCGTAGCATAAGATCTCGTCATTAAGTTATTTGCTATAAGCTTTCGATACATAGTTACCTAGTCCTTATGACCATGAGATCATGTAAATCACTTATACCGGAAAGGTACTTTGATTACATCAAACGCCACTGCGTAAATGGGTGGTTATAAAGGTGGGATTAAGTATCCGGAAAGTATGAGTTGAGGCATATGGATCAACAGATGGGATTTGTCCATCCCGATGACGGATAGATATACTC
>NC_061509.1:275304415-275324345 GCF_022539505.1 Lolium rigidum
CGGTGAGATTGACAACCTCACTGTTTCGTTGGGGCAAAGTACTTTGGTTGTGTTGTGCAGGTTCCACGTTGGCGCCGGAATCTCCGGTGTTGCGCCGCACTACATCCCGCCGCCATCAACCTTCAACGTGCTTCTTGACTCCTACTGGTTCGATTAAACCTTGGTTTCTTACTGAGGGAAACTTGCCGCTGTGCGCATCACACCTTCCTCTTGGGGTTCCCAATGGACGTGTCAACTACACGCATCAAGAAAATTTCTGGCGCCGTTGCCGGGGAGATCAAGACACGCTGCAAGGGAGTCTCCACTTCTCAATCTCTTTACTTTGTTTTTGTCTTGCTTTATTTTATTTACTACTTTGTTTGCTGCACTTATATCAAAACACAAAAAAATTAGTTGCTAGCTTTACTTTATTTACTGTCTTGCACTCTATATCAAAAACACAAAAAAATTAGTTACTTGCATTTACTTTACTTGATTCATCATGTTTCCTTTTAATTTTACCACAAAAAACATACCGGTAGGACAAGGGTCTATAATTGGGAGGAACAATATAGAAGAATTTTTCACCCATGTTAGTACCGTTGAAGATTTTGAAGATAGACACTTGGTAGAACTTGCTCCTACTTATGAAATTGCCGTTGCGCATTTAGTTCGCTTGTTGGAAACTAAATTTGTTAATCTCAATCCTATAATCCAACACATGTTTCTTACACTTGGTGATATGGAAGAGGGGGAAAAGAAAGATTTTGTTTTAGAAACCCTTCTTAGAGAATTTGGTGGTCTAGCAAGAGAGGCTAGAAAGGTCTTCGCTAAATTTAATATGCTTGGTTCTCATACTAATTTTGTTAGTCTCCTTGAAAAGATGGACATGGATAGAATAAGATACACTAATAATATTGATGATGGTGGGGAGATCAAAGCACCAATACCATGCAAACTCCTAGCTATGAATGATGCACTAGAAAATAACTATGCTTGGCTTGTTCCTGAAAATTTGTTCGA
Organism: Lolium rigidum; assembly: GCF_022539505.1. NCBI lineage: Eukaryota > Viridiplantae > Streptophyta > Magnoliopsida > Poales > Poaceae > Lolium > Lolium rigidum. Next base: position 275,305,418 of record NC_061509.1, read on the forward strand.
TGAGAGTAGCAAGCCCAAGACTAATGAAAAGGGAGACGCTGAAACTTATGTATCCAATATACTATGCATGGTTGAGAAAACTCCAAACCCCGCTGTAGGTGCACCACCCTTCGATAATACTTGATATACACTTTCTGCGCCTAGCTGAAAGGCGTTAAAGAAAAGCGCTTATGGGAGACAACCCATGTTTTTACTCCAGTATTTTTGTTTTATATTTGTGTCTTGGAAGTTGTTTACTACTGTAGCAACCTCTCCTTATCTTAGTTTTATGTTTTGTTGTGCCAAGTAAAGTCTTTGATAGAAAAGTAAGTACTAGATTTGGATTACTGCGCAGTTTCAGATTTCTTTGCTGTCACGAATCTGGGTCTATCTCCCTGTAGGTAGCTCAGAAAATTAAGCCAATTTACGAGCATGATCCTCAGATATGTACGCAACTTTCATTCAATTTGAGCATTTTTGTTTGAGCAAGTCTGGTGGCCTAATAAAATCCATCTTTACGGACTGTTCTGTTTTGACAGATTCTGTCTTTTATTTCGCATTGCCTCTTTTGCTATGGTGGATGAATTTCTTTGATCCATTAATGTCCAGTAGCTTTATGCAATGTCCAGAAGTGTTAAGAATGATTGTGTAACCTCTGAACATGTGAATTTTTATTATGCACTAACCCTCTAATGAGTTGTTTCGAGTTTGGTGTGGAGGAAGTTTTCAAGGATCAAGAGAGGAGTATGATGCAATATGATCAAGGAGAGTGAAAGCTCTAAGCTTGGGGATGCCCCGGTGGTTCACCCCTGCATATTCTAAGAAGACTCAAGCGTCTAAGCTTGGGGATGCCCAAGGCATCCCCTTCTTCATCGACAACATTATCAGGTTCCTCCCCTGAAACTATATTTTTATTCCGTCACATCTTATGCACTTTGCTTGGAGCGTCGGTTTGTTTTTGTTTTTGTTCTGTTTGAATAAAATGGATCCTAGCATTCACTTTATGGGAGAGAGACACGCTCCGCTGTAGCATATGGACAAATATGTCCTTAGGCTCTACTCATAGTATTCATGGCGAAGTTTCTTCTTCGTTAAATTGTTATATGGTTGGAATTGGAAAATGCTACATGTAGTAATTCTAAAATGTCTTGGATAATTTGATACTTGGCAATTGTTGTGCTCATGTTTAAGCTCTTGCATCATATACTTTGCACCCATTAATGAAGAAATACTTAGAGCTTGCTAATTTGGTTTGCATATTTGGTTTCTCTAGAGTCTAGATAACATCTAGTATTGAGTTTTGAACAACAAGGAAGACGGTATGGAGTCTTATAATGTTTACCATATGTCTTTTATGTGAGTTTTGCTGTACCGTTCATCCTTGTGTTTGTTTCAAATAACCTTGCTAGCCTAAACCTTGTATCGAGAGGGAATACTTCTCATGCATCCAAAATACTTGAGCCAACCACTATGCCATTTGTGTCCACCATACCTACCTACTACATGGTATTTATCCGCCATTCCAAAGTAAATTGCTTGAGTGCTACCTTTAAAATTCCATCATTCACCTTTGCAATATATAGCTCATGGGACAAATAGCTTAAAAACTATTGTGGTATTGAATATGTACTTATGCACTTTATCTCTTATTAAGTTGCTTGTTGTGCGATAACCATGTTTCGGGGACGCCATCAACTATTCTTTGTTGGATATCATGTGAGTTGCTATGCATGTCCGTCTTGTCCGAAGCAAGAGAGATCTACCACCTTCATGGTTGGAGCATGCATATTGTTAGAGAAGAACTTTGGGCCGCTAACTAAAGCCATGATTCATGGTGGAAGTTTCAGTTTGGACATATATCCTCAATCTCATATGAGAATAATAATTGTTGCCACATGCTTATGCATTAAAGAGGAGTCCATTATCTGTTGTCCATGTTGTCCCGGTATGGATGTCTAAGTTGAGAATAATCAAAAGCGAGAAATCCAAAATGCGAGCTTTCTCCTTAGACCTTTGTACGGGCGGCATGGAGGTACCCCATTGTGATACCGATGGCGTGTATTTCACACGTTCGTTGGGCAACCCCAAGAGGAAGGTATGATGCGCACAGCAGCAAGTTTTCCTCGAAAAGAAACCAAGGTTTATCGAACCAGGAGGAGCCAAGAAGCACGTTGAAGGTTGATGGCGGCGGGATGTAGTGCGGCGCAACACCAGGGATTCCGGCGCCAACGTGGAACCCGCACAACACAACCAAAGTACTTTGCCCCAACGAAACAGGTGAGGTTGTCAATCTCACCGGCTTGCTGTAACAAAGGATTAACCGTATTGTGTGGAAGATGATTGTTTGCAGAGAAAATAGTAAAAACAAGTATTGCAAGCAGATTTGTATTTCGAGTATTAAAAGAATGGACCGGGGTCCACAGCTCACTAGAGGTGTCTCTCCCATAAGATAAAAGCATGTTGGGTGAACAAATTACAGTCGGGCAATTGACAAATAGAGAGGGCATAACAATGCACATACATGACATGATAAGTATAGTGAGATTTAATTGGGCATTACGACAAAGTACATAGACCGCCATCCAACTGCATCTATGCCTAAAAAGTCCACCTTCAGGTTATCATCCGAACCCCTTCCAGTATTAAGTTACAAAGCAACAGACAATTGCATTAAGTATGGTGCGTAATGTAATCAACAACTACATCCTCGGACATAGCGCCAATGTTTTATCCCTAGTGGCAACAAGCACAACACAACCTTAGAACTTTCTCATCATCTGTCCCGGTGTCAATGCAGGCATGAACCCACTATCGAGCATAAATACTCCCTCTTGGAGTTAAAAGCAAAAACTTGGCCAGAGCCTCTACTAGTAACGGAGAGCATGCAAGATCATAAACAACACATATGTAATAACTTGATAATTAACATGACATGGTATTCTCTATCCATCGGATCCCGACAAACACAACATAGAGTATTACGGATAGATGATCTTGATCATGTTAGGCAGCTCACAAGATCCAACAATGAAGCACAATGAGGAGAAGACAACCATCTAGCTACTGCTATGGACCCATAGTCCAGGGGTGAACTACTCACTCATCACTCCGGAGGCGACCATGGCGGTGTAGAGTCCTCCGGGAGATGAATCCCCTCTCCGGCAGTGGTGCCGGAGGAGATCTCCGTAATCCCCCGAGATGGGATAGGCGGCGGCGGCGTCTCGCAAGGTTTTCCGTATCGTGGTTTTTCGCCTCGGGGGTTTCACGACGGAGGCTTTAAGTAGGCGGAAGGGCGAGTCGGGGGCCCGACGAGGGGCCCACACCATAGGCGGCGCGGGCCCCCCTTGGCCGCGCCGCCTTGTGGTGTCGCCACCTCGTGGCCCCACTTCGTATGTTCTTCGGTCTTCCGGAAGCTCCGTGGAAAAATAGGCCCCGGGTCTTCGTTTCGTCCAATTCCGAGAATATTTCGTTACTAGGATTTCTGAAACCAAAAACGAAGAAAACGAGAACCGGCACTTTGGCATCTTGTCAATAGGTTAGTTCCGTAAAATGCACGAATATGACATAAAGTGTGCATAAAACATGTAGGTATCATCAATAATATGGCATAGAACATAAGAAATTATCGATACGTCGGAGACGTATCAAGCATCCCCAAGCTTAGTTCTGCTCGTCCCGAGCAGGTAAAACGATAACAAAGATAATTTCTGAAGTGATATGCCATCATAACCTTGATCTTACTATTTGTAAACATATGTAGTTGATGCAGCGATCAAAACAATGGTAATGACATGAGTAAACAAGTGAATCATAAAGCAAAGACTTTTCATGAATAGTACTTCAAGACAAGTATTAATAAGTCTTGCATAAGAGTTAACTCATAAAGCAATAAATCAAAGTAAAGGTATTGAAGCAACACAAAGGAAGATTAAGTTTCAGCGGTTGATTTCAACTTGTAACATGTATATCTCATGGATAATAGTCAACATAGAGTAATATAACAAGTACAATATGCAAGTATGTAGGAATCAATGCACAGTTCACACAAGTGTTTGCTTCTTGAGGTGGAGAGAGATAGGTGAACCGACTCAACATAAAAGTAAAGAGAATGGTCCTTCAAAGAGGAAAGCATCGATTGCTATATTTGTGCTAGAGCTTTTATTTTGAAAACATGAAACAATTTTGTCAACGGTAGTAATAAAGCATATGAGTTATGTACATTATATCTTACAAGTTGCAAGTCTCATGCATAGTATACTAATAGTGCCCGCACCTTGTCCTAATTAACTTGGACTACCGGATCTTTGCAATGCACATGTTTTGACCAAGTGTCACAATGGGGTACCTCCATGCCGCCCGTACAAAGGTCTAAGGAGAAAGCTCGCATTTTGGATTTCTCGCTTTTGATTATTCTCAACTTAGACATCCATACCGGGACAACATGGACAACAGATAATGGACTCCTCTTTAATGCATAAGCATGTGGCAACAATTATTATTCTCATATGAGATTGAGGATATATGTCCAAACGGAACTTCCACCATGAATCATGGCTTTAGTTAGCGGCCCAAAGTTCTTCTCTAACAATATGCATGCTCCAACCATGAAGGTGGTAGATCTCTCTTGCTTCGGACAAGACGGACATGCATAGCAACTCACATGATATTCAACAAAGAATAGTTGATGGCGTCCCCAGAAGCATGGTTATCGCACAACAAGCAACTTAATAAGAGATAAAGTGCATAAGTACATATTCAATAGCACAATAGTTTTTAAGATATTTGTCCCATGAGCTATATATTGCAAAGGTGAATAATGGAATTTTAAAGGTAGCACTCAAGCAATTTACTTTGGAATGGCGGATAAATACCATGTAGTAGGTAGGTATGGTGGACACAAATGACATAGTGGTTGGCTCAAGTATTTTGGATGCATGAGAAGTATTCCCTCTCGATACAAGGTTTAGGCTAGCAAGGTTATTTGAAACAAACACAAGGATGAACGGTACAGCAAAACTCACATAAAAGACATATTGTAAACATTATAAGACTCCATACCGTCTTCCTTGTTGTTCAAAACTCAATACTAGATGTTATCTAGACTCTAGAGAAACCAAATATGCAAACCAAATTAGCAAGCTCTAAGTATTTCTTCATTAATGGGTGCAAAGTATATGATGCAAGAGCTTAAACATGAGCACAACAATTGCCAAGTATCAAATTATCCAAGACATTTTAGAGTTACTACATGTAGCATTTTCCAATTCCAACCAATTAACAATTTAACGAAGAAGAAACTTCGCCATGAATACTATGAGTAGAGCCTAAGGACATATTTGTCCATATGCTACAGCGGAGCGTGTCTCTCTCCCATAAAGTGAATGCTAGGATCCATTTTATTCAAACAAAACAAAAAACAAAAACAAACCGACGCTCCAAGAAAAGTGCATAAGATGTGACGGAATAAAAATATAGTTTCGTGGGAGGAACTCGATAATGTTGTCGATGAAGAAGGGGATGCCTTGGGCATCCCCAAGCTTAGACGCTTGAGTCTTCTTAGAATATGCAGGGGTGAACCACCGGGGCATCCCCAAGCTTAGAGCTTTCACTCTCCTTGATCATATTACATCATACTCCTCTCTTGATCCTTGAAAACTTCCTCCACAGCAAACTCGAAACAACTCATTAGAGGATTAGTGCATAATAAAAATTCACATGTTCAGAGGTGACACAATCATTCTTAATACTTCTGGACATTGCATAAAGCTACTGGACATTAGTGGATCAAAGAAATTCATCCAACATAGCAAAAGAGGCAATGCGAAATAAAAGACAGAATCTGTCAAAACAGAACAGTCCGTAAAGATGGATTTTATTAGGCCACCAGACTTGCTCAAATGAAAATGCTCAAATTGAATGAAAGTTGCGTACATATCTGAGGATCATGCTCGTAAATTGGCTTAATTTTCTGAGCTACCTACAGGGAGATAGACCCAGATTCGTGACAGACAAAGAAATCTGGAACTGCGCAGTAATCCAAATCTAGTACTTACTTTTCTATCAAAGACTTTACTTGGCACAACAAAACATAAAACTAAGATAAGGAGAGATTGCTGCAGTAGTAAACAACTTCCAAGACACAAATATAAAACAAAAATACTGGAGTAAAAACATGGGTTGTCTCCCATAAGCGCTTTTCTTTAACGCCTTTCAGCTAGGCGCAGAAAGTGTATCTCAAGTGACATCGAAGGGAGGTGATAACTGAGTTCCCCTCTCTTATCGAACCTGTGCATCCCCGACCTAACCCCTCCCACCCCCGTGCGGCGGCGCACCGCGCCGCACCGGGGTGCCCAGCCCGTCGGCCGTCCTCCCTCCCTCCCCTGAGCTCATCCCCGCCCGCCGCCGCTGCCGGAGGCGCCACCGGGCAAAGCCCGTTTGGCGTGGTGGCGGCGGCGGATCTCCTCGGTCGCCGGCATGGCGTGGTGGCGGCGGCGCCCGCTCCGGCCATCTACGGCACTGCTGCAGGCGGCGGTGGCGGCCAGGGCTCCTCGGTGAACTCCAGCGGCGGACGGCCATGGCTGCGGGTAGGCGGGCCAGATCTGAGCCCATCTGGGCTTGGTCGGGCTGTGTACACCCGCATCTCTGGCGTCCCTGTTGGTTGTCGGCGGTGCTCATGGGTCTGATCTGCAGCATGAGGAAGCTTGGGCGGTGGCGGTTTCCTCTTTCGTCGGAGGGGATCGGCCAGTTTCGTGGCTATTTTGGCGGGTTTCGTGATCCGTCATCTAGTCCCCAATGGCTAGACGTGGCTGCCGGTGAAAACCGGCCTTGACTGCATTCATGACGGACGATGGCGGCGCATGTTCGTCGCATCCTTGTTGAAGGCATTGTTCCTGCAGCTGCGTTTGTCCCAGACGGCGACGTGGCTGCCGGTGAAAACCGGTCTTGACTGCAGTCATGGCGGACGATGGCGGCGCCTGTTCGTCGTATCCTTGTTGAAGGCATTGTTCCTGCAGCTACATTCGTCTGGGCTGCTCCGGGGGAAACCCCAGACTCGGGTCTCCCGGATCGAACGATGGCGGCGCGCAACGCCGTTCTCCCCGTTGGGGGTATCGTTTTTGGAGCAGACAACGGATGGCGGTGGTGCTGAGGTGGAGCGGTGTGCTTTTGCTGTGTCGGCGTCGTCGAGTCGCCATGGCATGGTGCAGTGGTGTCTCGGGACGGATGCAGTGTGATGGACACGCGCAGGATGGTGGAGTCGTCTGGCGCCGTGGCGGCATCGATGGCAGGCCCGGCATGGTCAATGCGGTGTTCTCTCTTGAAGATGGAGTCGAGGAAGACGGCGGTAGCAACTTCTACGGCGTGTGCGTTGGCGTATGCTGAGAGTCTCGCTTGACTGGATGTGCTTCTCATCTGCTATTGGGCGGCTCGGGAAGGCATTTGGTTTTTGGTTGATGTGAGTTGGTGAATTGTCACCCCCTTCATCCCTCTGTAGGTTTAGCGAGGTGGCTTCGAGTTTGATCTTTTGTATTGCTCTTGTAAGGTGTTGTGAATAATCTAATAAAAAAGCCGTGTGCATCCTTTGGATGCAGAAGCTGGGGCGATATTTCCCCCATTTCGAAAAAAAAGTGACATCGAAGGGTGGTGCACCTACAGCGGGGTTTGGCGTTTTCTCAACCATGCATAGTATATTGGATACATAAGTTTCAGCGTCTCCCTTTTCATTAGTCTTGGGCTTGCTACTCTCATCGAACAAATTTTCGAGGAACAAGCCAAGCATAGTTATTTTCTAGTGCATCATTCATAGCTAGGAGTTTGCATGGTATTGGTGCTTTGATCTCCCCACCATCATTAGCATTATTAGTATACCTTATCCTATCCATGTCCATTTTTTCAAGGAGACTAACAAAATTAGTATGAGAACCAAGCATATTAAATTTAGCGAAGACCTTTCTAGCCTCTCTTGCTAGACCACCAAATTCTCTAAGAAGGGTTTCTAAAACAAAATCTTTCTTTTCCCCCTCTTCCAAATCACCAAGTGTAAGAAACATGTGTTGGATTATAGGATTAAGATTAACAAATTTAGTTTCCAACAGAGCGAACTAAAGCAGCAGCGAGCAATTTCATAAGTAGGAGCAAGTTCTACCAAGTGTCTATCTTCAAAATCTTCAACGGTACTAACATGGGTGAAAAATTCTTCTATATTGTTTCTCCCAATGATAGACCCGCGTCCTACCGGTATGTTCTTTGTGGTAAAATTAAAAGGAAACATGATGAAATAAGTAAAGCAAATGCAAGTAACTAATTTTTTTTGTGTTTTTGATATAGCAAACAAGACAGTAAATAAAGTAAAGCTAGCAACTAATTTTTTTGTGTTTTGATATAATGCAGCAAACAAAGTAGTAAATAAAATAAAGCAAGACAAAAACAAAGTAAAGAGATTGAGAAGTGGAGACTCCCGGCCTTGCGGCGTGTCTTGATCTCCCCGACAACGGCGCCGAGAAAATATGCTTGATGGCGTGTATTTCACACGTTCGTTGGGCAACCCCAAGAGGAAGGTATGATGCGCACAGCAGCAAGTTTTCCCTCGAGAAAGAAACCAAGGTTTATCGAACCGGGAGGAGCCAAGAAGCACGTTGAAGGTTGATGGCGGCGGGATGTAGTGCGGCGCAACACCGGGGATTCCGGCGCCAACGTGGAACCTGCACAACACAACCAAAGTACTTTGCCCCAACGAAACAGTGAGGTTGTCAATCTCACCGGCTTGATGTAACAAAGGATTAACCGTATTGTGTGGAAGATGATTGTTTGCGAGAGAAAACAGTAAAAACAAGTATTGCAGCAGATTTGTATTTCGAGTATTAAAAGAATGGACCGGGGTCCACAGTTCACTAGAGGTGTCTCTCCCATAAGATAAAAGCTTGTTGGGTGAACAAATTACGATCGGGCAATTGACAAATAGAGAGGGCATAACAATGCACATACATGACATGATAAGTATAGTGAGATTTAATTGGGCATTACGACAAAGTACATAGACCGCCATCCAACTGCATCTATGCCTAAAAAGTCCACCTTCGAGGTTATCATCCGAACCCCTTCCGGTATTAAGTTGCAAAGCAACGGACAATTGCATTAAGTATGGTGCGTAATGTAATCAACAACTACATCCTCGGACATAGCGCCAATGTTTTATCCCTAGTGGCAACGACACAACACAACCTTAGAAATTTACGTCACTGTCCCAGGTGTCAATGCGAGCATGAACCCACTATCGAGCATAAATACTCCCTCTTGGAGTTAAAAGCAAAAACTTGGCTAGAGCCTCTACTAGTAACGGAGAGCATGCAAGATCATAAACAACACATATGTAATAACTTGATAATTAACATGACATGGTATTCTCTATCCATCGGATCCCGACAAACACAACATAGAGTATTACGGATAGATGATCTTGATCATGTTAGGCAGCTCACAAGATCCAACAATGAAGCACAATGAGGAGAAGACAACCATCTAGCTACTTGCTATGGACCCATAGTCCAGGGGTGAACTACTCACTCATCACTCCGGAGGCGACCATGGCGGTGTAGAGTCCTCCGGGAGATGAATCCCCTCTCCGGCAGGGTGCCGGAGGAGATCTCCAGAATCCCCGAGATGGGATCGGCGGCGGCGTCTCGATGAGGTTTTCCGTATCGTGGTTTTCGCCTCAGGGGTTTCGCGACGGAGGCTTTAAGTAGGCGGAAGGGCGAGTCGGGGGCCTGACGAGGGGCCCACACCATAGGGCGGCGCGGGCCACCCCTTGGCCGCGCCGCCTTGTGGTGTCGCCACCTCGTGGCCCCACTTCGTATGTTCTTCGGTCTTCTGGAAGCTCCGTGGAAAAATAGGCCCCTGGGTCTTCGTTTCGTCCAATTCCGAGAATATTTCGTTACTAGGATTTCGAAACCAAAAACAGCGAAAACGAGAACTGGCACTTCGAGCATCTTGTTAATAGGTTAGTTCCAGAAAATGCACGAATATGACATAAAGTGTGCATAAAACATGTAGGTATCATCAATAATATGGCATAGAACATAAGAAATTATCGATACGTCGGAGATGTATCAGATACTTGGTCAAAACATGTGCATTGCAAAGATCCGGTAGTCCAAGTTAATTAGGACAAGGTGCGGGCACTATTAGTATACTATGCATGAGACTTGCAACTTGTAAGATATAATGTACATAACTCATATGCTTTATTACTACCGTTGACAAAATTGTTTCATGTTTTCAAAATAAAAGCTCCAGCACAAATATAGCAATCGATGCTTTCCTCTTTGAAGGACCATTCTTTTTACTTTTATGTTGAGTCAGTTCACCTATTTCTCTCCACCTCAAGAAGCAAACACTTGTGTGAAGCTGTGCATTGATTCCTACATACTTGCATATTGTACTTGTTATATTACTCTATGTTGACAATTATCCATGAGATATACATGTTACAAGTTGAAAGCAACCGCTGAAACTTAATCTTCCTTTGTGTTGCTTCAATGCCTTTACTTTGATTTATTGCTTTATGAGTTAACTCTTATGCAAGACTTATTAATACTTGTCTTGAAGTACTATTCATGAAAAGTCTTTGCTTTATGATTCGAGTTGTTTACTCATGTCATTACCATTGTTTTGATCGCTGCATTCACTACATGTGTTTACAAATAGTATGATCAAGGTTATGATGGCATAGCACGTCAGAAATTAGCTTTGTTATCGTTTTACCTGCTCGGGACGAGCGAGAACTAAGCTTAGGGATGCTTGATACGTCTCCGACGTATCGATAATTTCTTATGTTCTATGCCATATTATTGATGATACCTACATGTTTTATGCACACTTTATGTCATATTCGTGCATTTTCCGGAACTAACCTATTAACAAGATGCCGAAGTGCCGGTTCTCGTTTTCTGCTGTTTTTGGTTTCGAAATCCTAGTAACGAAATATTCTCGGAATTGGACAAAACGAAGACCCGGGGGCCTATTTTTCCACGGAGCTTCCGGAAGACCGAAGAACATACGAAGTGGGGCCACGAGGTGGCGACACCACATGGCGGCGCGGCCAAGGGGGGCCCGCGCCGCCCTATGGTGTGGGCCCCTCGTCGGGCCCCGACTCCGCCCTTCCGCCTACTTAAAGCCTCCGTCGCGAAACCCCCGATGCGAAAAACCACGATACGGAAAACCTTGCGAGACGCCGCCGCCGCCGATCCCATCTCGGGGATTCCGGAGATCTCCTCCGGCACCCTGCCGGAGAGGGGATTCATCTCCCGGAGGACTCTACACCGCCATGGTCGCCTCCGGAGTGATGAGTGAGTAGTTCACCCCTGGACTATGGGTCCATAGCGGTAGCTAGATGGTTGTCTTCTCCTCATTGTGCTTCATTGTTGGATCTTGTGAGCTGCCTAACATGATCAAGATCATCTATCCGTAATACTCTATGTTGTGTTTGTCGGGATCCGATGGATAGAGAATACCATGTCATGTTAATTATCAAGTTATTACATATGTGTTGTTTATGATCTTGCATGCTCTCCGTTACTAGTAGAGGCTCTGGCCAAGTTTTTGCTTTTAACTCCAAGAGGGAGTATTTATGCTCGATAGTGGGTTCATGCTCGCATTGACACCGGGACGAGTGACGAAAGTTCTAAGGTTGTGTTGTGCTGTTGCCACTAGGGATAAAACATTGGCGCTATGTCCGAGGATGTAGTTGTTGATTACATTACGCACCATACTTAATGCAATTGTCCGTTGTTAGCAACTTAATATCGGAGGGGGTTCGGATGATAACCTGAAGGTGGACTTTTTAGGCATAGATGCAGTTGGATGGCGGTCTATGTACTTTGTCGTAATGCCCAATTAAATCTCACTATACTTATCATGTCATGTATGTGCATTGTTATGCCCTCTCTATTTGTCAATTGCCCGACTGTAATTTGTTCACCCAACATGCTTTTATCTTATGGGAGAGACACCTCTAGTGAGCTGTGGACCCCGGTCCATTCTTTTAATACTCGAAATACAAATCTGCTTGCAATACTTGTTTTATTGTTTTCTCTCGCAAATAATCATCTTCCACACAATACGGTTAATCCTTTGTTACAGCAAGCCGGTGAGATTGACAACCTCACTGTTTCGTTGGGGCAAAGTACTTTGGTTGTGTTGTGCGGGTTCCACGTTGGCGCCGGAATTTCCGGTGTTGCGCCGCACTACATCCCACCGCCATCAACCTTCAACGTGCTTCTTGACTCCTCACTGGTTCGATTAAACCTTGGTTTCTTGCGAGGGAAACTTGCCGCTGTGCGCATCACACCTTCCTCTTGGGGTTCCCAACGGACGTGTCAACTACACGCATCACACGACGTATGGGCTAACTTCAGACTCCGCTATGCTTCGGCCCAAGCCTACCCGGCGACGGGTCTCGCTCCGCTCGTCAGAAGTTAGCCTCCCTTTAGTATATGAATTTGGATCACAATATAACAATAGTAAGCTATAAGAGTGTAATACTTTTACAATACATGGCCCACCTTAGTCTCACATAGTGTCTAGGAGCACGTGCTAGAGCTGGCTATTGCATAAGACCCACTTTCTTTCTCTCTCCTAATCTCTCTCCTTCAACTAAACAAACTTTGTACTTGCTCTAATCTGTATCTCTAATTTTATTCCGGGTACTCATATAGTGTACTGATTAAATGCACATGGAAGTACACAGAGAAGTTTCCAACATATTTTGCCTGCAACTAATAATAGCCAAGTCAAAACATATACTACTAGCTAGCTAGTACAGAGTACGGATAGTGATTCACTGGACTGGAAGGGTATGATACTCTTGTCATCATCCAAGTGTGGTAGTGCTTTTCATAGATAGACATCACAATAAAATCCCGGACCATCATTCCACTTTGTTGAAAACGCAAGAGGGCATTATGGTCCAAGAACACGTAACCATCCCTTTTCTGTCTATTTTATTTAATTTATTTTTTCACAAGACAAAAGGGATACTTGATGACTAGTTTCATTGGTGCCCATGATTGTTTTGTTTGGGGTGCAAAGAGAGTGAACAAGTGTCTTTTGGCGCCACACTTCAATTACTTCTTCCATGGTAGGAGGAGGAGGAGCTTTCTTGTGCAAATTCTGTGTAGGCATAATTTAGAGCAATGTTCCCTCGATCTGCTTGCTATGCTACCAGATTTTTTTTTCTCATGCCGTCTACCGCTATTATGTTAAAATCAAGTAGCGGAAGATACTTATCTTAGAGCAAGTATTATGTACGTTGTGCATTTGTCGGTGGGTTCCGCTCCATATAAGCTAAAGGATTTGATACCAATTAAGATCGAGTTTAAAAATAGGACTGTATCTGCAGTGTGAGAATCTGGTCGACACTAACGCGTATGTATATGTTCAATTAGGTTGACGGAGGAAATAGGTTTAAGTAGGGGATTATGCATGATGACGGGAGGACCTGCAACAGCGGTACAACCTGTTTGATCACGGCATGACAACACACCACGCAATTAGCTGAATTTCTTTGTCTTTCTTCTGTTGCAACCAACGACGACAGAATAAATCGACCTCCCACGATCCATTTGCAACATGAATGGAATTGTTATTTGAATGTAGTATTTGTTATTGTTATCATGGAAACAGGACTCTGTTTATGTATAGTAGGAATAACAATTATTTGCATTTCTCTAAAGAAAACATTTATTCTCATTTCTTTGGAAAACTTTTATATTCACATTGTACATGTATGACTGTGTTCAATCGAGAAGATCTCATAGATTCAAAATTATAGGACATACAAAAAATTAAAACCCTTTCTGCTATGCCTCCCCCCACCACCCGATCGTCATAAAACTCAAAATCTCGGTTGTGCAATACTTGCAACATAACCCCACCCGCACAACATTCTTTTTGTAGTATTGCACCATCGTAGCAGCATTTCATCACACCAAGGGTTAAAATGTATAAAAAAACACATCAACATTTTGAAACACAAATGCAACAAAATAAAAGCATGCATCATAGCCCCACAGTCCGCATCAAATCCCAAGTGTTGCACTAAATACATTAAAAAGTCAGCGCGCATATACAACATGGAATTGACAACCTTTGCACCAGTCAACGAGAACATTTGCAACATCGACCAAGATTTGCAGCAAACACCCATATCGTAGCATCATCCTGCTTGGGTGTTCGCAGGAGAACACACATGAGTTTATAGCATTTAAAAAACACCCATGCAGCGTCCATAAAATTGCACGGTTTGACTTGATACTCTAGATGTTAATATTTTTTATATAAACTTGGTCAAAGTTTACACGGTTTGATTTTAAAATAATCTTATACACACTATATTTTAGCATAGAGGGAGTAATACAATGCACTCCCTCCGTCCTTAAAAGGATGTTTCAACTATATCTAAATTTGGATTTATCTATACCCAACTTAGTATACAAATACATCTAAATTTTTACAAAACTGAGACATCCTTTTATGGACTGTGGGAGTGCTAAAAATAATAAAAAGATATATATAGAAGCACCATTGATAAAAATTCGGCCGATTCAACCATTAATAGGCCGATTAATCTCTACTAGGGGACTGCCCGTGTCGATTACCACTAATCTCTGTGTTAATCTTTTAGCCCGATTAATTGGGCCGAAATTCCGATTACTAGGTATGTTCCCGATTAACTACAACACTTGGTCAATGTTGCAAAATTTTCAATGCATATCGCTAGTCCAGGCACTACCCCACCCAAATCAAATAGGGTTTGCGAAGCTCCTGCTTGGTTCCAGCCTCCTGCAGCTCGATTCCTAGTTCCTTTCCCTCGCTGACCAGTTCCTCGCAGTTTCTCGGACCTCGGATACATGAGCTCGACCACCTTGAGGAGCTCATCCAGGAGCATGAGGCCTCCTTCAATTGGTTAGGTGGTTGAGGTGAAATAGGCGTTGTACCCTAGGTAGGTGCTGGGAGAAAATAAATTTCAGAGGTCATAGGAGGAGAAGTGGAAGGAAGGAACATGGTGCCGGCTGGTTGATTCTGATTCGCTCGTGTACTTGAAGATTAGATCACATAGGAGAAGCTTACATGTTTTAATAGGCTTTTAGGCACTATAGAAGTAGGGACAAGCATAAAGAGACTCGTATACTATTATTTTTCTTACATACATATACTATTTTAAGTGATAATTGGTGTAGGTTGCATCGATTAATAGCTGACACATTAAATCAGTTAATCGTCTGAATTTCGATTAATCCCTACATCTAAATTTTCCAAGCAGTTAACAATTACCGATTTTCTTACCATTGAAAAGCACGCAAAGAAGTTTCCAACACATTCTGCTTGCAACTACTAATAGCAAAGTCAAATACTAGCTAGCTACTAGTACACAGTACGGATAGTGATTAACTGGAATGGTATGATACTCTTGTCATGATCCTTGCCACTTGCCAAGCAGTTCTTTTCGTAGATAGACATCACAATAAAGTCCAGCGCATCATTCCACTTTGTTGAAAACGTCCTGGGGCATTATGGCCCAACGAAACTTTATTTTATTTTTCTCTCACAAGACAAAAGAGATAGTACATGACTCGATCATTAGGCCACTTTCCATTGGGTGCCCAGGATTGTTTGGGGAGCAAGGAGAGTTGAGCAAGTGTCTTTTGCTGCTGCCACTCTTTTAGTTAGATCTTCCATGGAAGGAGGAGGTGGGGGCTAGCATATGCAAATTCTTTGTAGATATACTTAATATAACTTCCTCTATCCACTAATATAAAATATTTTGAAATATTTTGATACGGATAAAAGTGAGTGAATCTACGCATTAAAAATAAAATAGTTACAGATAAAAAAAGTGAAAAAGCTAAAAGATCTTAAATTATGAATGGATAGAGTGGCAATGTTTCCTGAGAGGTTCTGACTGTTTGAGCTACCCAAAAAGAAATGGACACACTGATCTAAAAAAAAGAAGAAGATGCCGATTCTGATCAGTGCCAATTGCATTATTGTTGCATAAAACCGTATGTGGTTTGTACCTGTCGGTGCGTTCTGCTCCATACAATTGGCTATAGGGATTTGATACCTAATGAATATTAAGTTTTATATTAGTGCTGTATCTGCAGTGCAAGGATCTGGACGACGCTGACGCCTCTGTGTGTATATTCAAGTTAGGACGAAGAAAATGGGTTTAAGTAGAGGATTATGCGTGATGACTGGGAAGACCTGCAACAGCGGTACGGCCTGTTCGATCACAACGGGACAACACACGAGGCAACCGCGTCTCTTTTGTCGTTCTTCTGTTGCACATGGACGACAAAATTTATGGACCTCTCACGACCGATTCTTGCAACATGGAACTATGGAAGGGATTATTGTTGGAACATTTATTTATTTATATTATCTTCGAGAAACTGTTTCGATGCAGTAGGAAAAAGGATGATTTCATTTCCTTAAAAAATGTATTATCATATCTGAAAAAATTATTCTCATTCTCCCGTATGTGTGTAACTTTTTCGTCGACCAAATATACAAACTTATTATCGAGATAAGTATTAATACAATTACATTAGAAGACGAAGAGAGCGGCACACATCGAGTTGTGCGGTTAAGTATGTACATGATGAAGTGTCATGGTCGGGTGCAAATATATTAAAACTTTTTTCTAGGGCTTTCGCAGGCCTAGAGAAGCAATCCCATCTACCCTTGACCGTCTGTGTTGCTCTGCCCTATCCATAGGCGGTGATTGAGAATAAAGGTCCTTCAACCCACCACCAATTGATGTTCTTCCCTAGAGGAGCGTCGACAGGATGTACTTTGGAGTCGGGCCTTAGGTCTGACGTGATTAGTGTGTACGGTTGCAGCGTTCCGTGAAGGGTGATGTGATGCCGCATCGTATTGGTGTTCTCAAGTTTCTGGAGGGCTGAGCCAGGTACGGCTTTGCGGGGGAACTTGCGAGTTTTGTGCCCCCCATTCTACATCTGGCCTCCTGGTCCTTTTCGGTACTAGCTTTTCTGGGATGGCGATCTCTCGAGATTGTTGTTGTCGACGTCTTCTGTTATACGTCGATGACCTCCCGACGGTTGCCTGTACAAGTGTCTGGGTTTCGTCAAACTTTCTCCGACACGAGCGCTCCTATGTGTTGGATGGGCCCAGACGCGACACCGAGATTTGCTCATGGCGCACCGTCAATGAAGGCAGAAGGAAGATGGTGCTAAACTTTTCAGGCAAGCATACTCTTCTAAGGCTTTGTCTCAGACAATATATGTCATTAGCCCTTTTCCACAAAAAAAAAAAGAAGTTGCAGAAATCCGGAGGAAACTCAGCTTGGACAATTTGGAGCATATATAATGAGGTGGCTACTTTGGTACGGTTGCACCGATCGATACGGTTCGACGTCGCGTCACGTGATGATCGCCTTGCGCCGCTCTCATGAGTATGCGCGTACGTAACCGATCTGTACAGCAGGTTGGCCTTGCCGTGGTTTGCAGGACTCGCTCGCTGCTGCCCTGTTTATGTCGACAGCCACGTCCGTCGACCTCTACGGCTCTACGTGGACAACACGGAGGGAAGTCGTACCTAGGGGACAGGCTTAACTCTGTAGTACCTACGAAAAAGTTTCTTTTTATTTTTAATTTTTTTTGCGGGGAGAAAAGGCCTCAGCTGAAAATGGCCAGTTCAACTCACTCGCTCCAGCCCAAAGAAAAATATACAGCGAAATTTTCGTTAGAGTGAGGAAACAGCTTTCCTAATTTTCTTCTTCTGACAATTTGATGAATCAGCTTCGTCTTCGTATGCGAAGATATGCAGCGATGAATGTGCGGCAGGGGAGATATCTGGGCAGAGCAGCAAAGCAACTAGCAAGAGACAAATCCCACGTGTCGCTGCGGGCCCCACACGCTGGTCCTGGCCTGACGTGACGTCACGGAGAAAGCTTTGACGTCCCCCACCACGCGTCCCCACGCCGTTCCGTTAGGTGGGCTGGGAAGAATGGCGTTGCACCGCTATCCGGTTGGGTTTTAGGTTCATCCGAAAGGTAACAACGCGCTTCAGCCACTGAGAAGTGGGCCCGGGGGTCCTTCAAACCTGCGCAAGTTTTGATTTCTGCTGTTTGGCTGTAGTAGCATGTATTCAGTGTCTCACGATTTGCGTAATCTGTATCACGTTTTTGGCTTAGGGTCTCCTCCCCGAAGTTAAGTTGGGATTATGCGAGTGGTGTGAGAAATCACCTGGTGGTTCTCTTGATAAGTATGATCCTACCACGATCAACTGCTATGGGTACCAAACGTATCGTACCAATAATTTTGATATGAAAAACATTTTGCATCCCGACCGGATGTATTTATACGGAAATTATCGAGCGATCCCTTTGCGTGCAAAAAAATATGCGTGAAACAATGGTACGGCGGGCGACGCCATGTCACCGCAACATCTTGGCGTTGTACGATAGCACCGGCAGATGTTTCGATGAGAATACTGCATCGCAACATACCGACTGTATGAGCCTATAATGTGTTGTTGTCATCTATATATGGACAAGAGGAGTACTTGGTGGAATATGTATATGAGAGATGGATACGCAAAAGAGAGTCATCGAGTTCTGCGAAGGGAGCTCAAGTTGGACATTAGGCTACAGCCACTGAAAACTGGGCCCGAGACTTTTCACAAAACCTTCACACTCGTTTTTTTGTTGTTGAATACCACCGTTCCCTGGAGCTACAATGGTTATAACATACATGATTTTTCAGCATCTCACTGATTTGTGCGACCCTTGGTGCATTTTTTGGTTTGAATATCAATCCTAATTCAAATTGAGATTGGATAACCACAGGGTGGTTCTCTTAGTATGATCCCACCACAACTCGATACTAAGGCTGCCAAACCTATTGTACTAATGACTTTGATACCAACAATTCGA
>NC_061509.1:275324445-275418861 GCF_022539505.1 Lolium rigidum
CTCAAGCCGAATTCCTCGAAAAACAATATAAGTTTCTTGTTTCCGAAACAGCCTAGATAACAGGAACATACCCGGCCTATTATAATAGCATTTCTATCTCTACCAGTATGAGTATTAAACCATATATATAAAACCAATCTCTATATAGATCTGTGAAGCATGCCCGTATGGAATTAATCCCAGAAGATACACTAACAACACTTCAGATATATTATGTTTTAGGACACAAAAAAGGTGTTCTTGAGTCTCGAGATCATCACAAACTCACACGGTTCCACATTTTTTTCCATCATTTCTATTGAGATTTTCTTTGATCACCAACCAACAGGAAACTTTCATCCTCAAAGGTAATTTAATGATCCCCATAACTCTAGAAGGAAAATCAACTCTTTTAGCTACTAAAAATGAGTACCTTTTTACAACATCTATAAAATATATCCCAAAACATAGTTTATATCACATCAGCAAGCACCTTTTTACAACATCTATAAAATATATCCTTAATGGCTAGGGCTAGGTTTGCATTGAGTAAAAGTACCTTTTTTATGCATTTTAATCTAACCGTCTCTTGCTAAAGACATCTTTGTTTTCCAACCTCTAGATCCACTTGCACAAGAGTCTAACATTCTCGAGGTGCACATTTTTTTTTGCGGGTAAAAGAGGACTTTATTACTCCATAGGGAATACAAAGATGTCATGATCGAGAACCTGAAGTAAGAATTCAGGCCCCGACTTTGTCACCTGATCTTTTGGTTGGCAAACATCCGGCCATTTAACTAAAAGATACTTTTTTTTATCATTGTGTTTTTGTTGCAAAAGAATACGAGCCCTAACGAAATCATATCTTTTTTTTTGCGAAACTGAAGAAATCACATCTTTTTAGGACCCCTTAGATCACATAACTTGTTATATTACTTAAAGAAGCTTCAAGCAAAATAAGCCTATATCCTATCAAGTAATATTACCTTTCCAGCTATTTTTTTTTTCTTTTCTACTCTATCCTCAATACCTTTACAATCGCTATTCAACAAGCTTCATAATGCATAGGGACCCTCTAGTACATCTTATTTCAGTTTATACATGTTAGTTCTGATAATTTGAAAGATTTGTAACTTTGTTTCAGAATCAGCGTGGCACATCCTACCTTTCTACTTGTATCATTGTGACTGTTACATCCTAACGTAATACACCTACTTCATGGCGCCCAACCAACTTCCCTTTTTGTTTTGCCGGTGAATAAGAGATTATATTTACCAGAGAGGATCACAAGCAGTCTCGAAGATGGAAACAAGGTCATTAGGGCAGGATAACCAGACCTATTTTAAGGAATTTTTTAGGGTAAGGGGAGTTGAGCAGTACTACAATGTACTGTATTCACGAATGAATACTCATCAGTAAAAAATATTATACTTAGAGCTGTTGAACAATATGTTCTCGTGGGCGAGCTACCACGTAAACTCGTCAAATACTCGCCCCTTGCTAATTCTGAGGTCCCGAATAACAATCATTTATCTCACGAAGTAATCATGGTTATAGCTTGAGAGCAATAAAACTCTAGTCAGTGGCAGAGGTTGATGGAGATACTTGAGTGGCCGAGAACACCAATCAAGCTTGAGCTTTAAGTGATCATTTAAAAAAAGTAGCCTAAACACTGGAAAGCGGGGGGGGGGGGCAATAGCCCCTTTTCTAGTATCTTATTTACGGTTGTATTAAGAGTTGCCTCTCACTTCAAAGCATTATGCTCCACAACAATAAATTATCCAGGGAGTTACCGTTTGAATAATTGAACATTTCCGATGCTTCGCCGGACATCAACTTCACGGGTGCTAGTTGTGCGAAGATATCTTCAAACATATCTAGAATTGATATGCAAAATAACCACTTCTCCAGCTCCATCCGGGCTGTGGTTATTAATGGTGCACAATAATAAACTCTTTGGCAACCTACCAGCCAAGGTGAGCAAGCTCAAGTAACTTACAGAGCTTTCAATATCTGCTAACAAGATAACTAGATCCATACCAATGTCAATCGGATTATTGTTGAAACTCATGTTACTTAACCTCAACAACAATAATATATCATGTGCAATACTTTCATTGTGCATTGGGATGATTTCATCACCGGCAGTCCTTGATTTGTCCAATAATGCTCTCACCGGTGGCATTCCACCTGACTTGGGCAATATCGATTTCAATCTCTTAATTTTCAATTTAACCAGCTCAATGGGGAGGTGCCTCTCTCGGACTGCCACCTGACTTGGGCAATATCGATTTCAATCTCTTAATTTTCAATTTAACCAGCTCAATGGGGAGGTGCCTCTCTTGGTGCTAAACAGAGAGGACAACGACAACTTTCTTGTCATTGGCGAGCTTAATATAGTGATATTTTTAAGTATATTTCTAGAGTAACGTGTGTCGGGGGGGGGGGCATGAGCCCCTTCGTCAGTAGAAAAGCTCTGCCACTGCCATACATTCCCACTAACCTTTTCTACTTCCATTGTTGATATGCCATAAATTCAATGATGCATACTCTTACTTAATAATATTGGCATATACTTTATTATGATCATAAAATCCATAATCAAATAATAATATTATGTTTGTATTTTCTTAAGTCGCTAATTATTATCATGTGTTAATGGATGGAACACAAATATTTGGCCATTGGTACCTATCAATGAATGCCCTTGTTCTTGAATGTCGATGCTTCTTTTATATTGTAAGAGACGATGCTTGCACAATTGTTTTTCATATACGAACCTTTGAAAAATATTTCAATACATGAATATAGCTTATGTTATGCTTTATGAAAAGGTGGTTCAATTTTTTTATTGTTCCTATATATGTACATAGCTTAGCAAATTGTGTTGCATACTAGAACCTTAAAAGATGTTGAAATATGAAGATGATGTACCTTATGCTTTAAACAATAGGTTTACCTTTGTTTCTCTCTTAAGTACATAATAGATTTCCTTTCGTGACCTCTTATAAGTATATGTAAAGGACATGCGGAGTTGCTTTTTATCCTTCTTATTTTTTATTTTATTGTAAACTACATATAGTAGTTTTCTACCTTTCCTTGTGATTTCAGTTTGCATGCGCCAGTGATTTCTTGTTGCAATAGGTACACCTTACACACCATTATTAGTTAGTACTAAATGAAATTTAAGTTAAAATGTTCATGTTATAATATCATCACTGCAAACTGATTAGGACACGCCGTAGACTGTGATCATGATGACAATACCAATCAGACTCATTATTGTTTGTACTGTAATTAAATTACTTCATAAATCAGTTGAAGTAGCTAACCAGGAACAATTTCTATCTCTCTATGGTTGTGATCGGCTTCGCATGCGTTACTTAATTATGATGGTCCGCCGGTGCCAAATTCACCATAAAAGAAGAAGAATCATTTGACGTTTCAATGATATATTATGATTATTAATTATGATATATTATGATTATTCCAACAAGTCGATGATCTCTGCGGGAATGACGTGTCATCATGAGGTGAAACATATGAAATGGGATAAACCTATCAAAATTATAAGGAAAACAATGGACATCCAATTTTAATAGGAAAAAGAATGTCACAATTTAGAATTTGAAAATTAAGTACACATATATAGATAAGTCACTCATTGTGGATGGAGTAGTAATATCCTCATGGTTGGCCTTTCACAATGGAAATTTCTTAGCAGGGTATCATAGGCAAAATAGGTATGCACAACACTATAGTTAATGAAGAGATACAATGCTGTTTTTTTTAGCTACAAGCAACACCATTTCTAGCCCAATCGCATGTATGCATATCTCACATGTATGTATATCTAAAAATTCTTTAAGTATAGATAGAACCTAGTAAAACATAATGAATTGGATCGGTTGCATTTAAGAACCACTGCCAATGATAACATGCTAAGAGTCAATCCACTGTGAAATGTCTAAGATGTGGTCAAAATTGAATTTTAAAATACGTCAATCGCGATGAGATTGTATTAGCGATTTTAATTTTCTTAAGGCTTATGCTGTGTAAATTGAATACTAAAATGCATCAATCGCGATATATTTTCATTCTGGATTTAGTCAAAGTCAAACTTTGTAAAATTTTATTTAATACTTGGGAAAAATATCAACATTCACAATGTAAAAATCAGACTATTAGAGTCGCCGTAACCTATATTTTCATACTATATGCATCTGGTATTATGGTTGTTGATATTTTTTCCTAGTATATTTTTGGTCAAACTTAATAATATTTAACTTTGAAAAAAATCTAGAACACGAACTAAATAAAAAATTCTAGAACATGAACTAAATAATAATGTTTTTCCTATATTTTTGGTTAAACTTGTATTCATAAGGTTGTCCATCTCCGTGCCCGCACAAAGTAAATACTCCGATCAGCCACTTGACAGATAAGCCATTCTCACAATAACCCAAGTGTTTTTCAGTGCGCTCTTCTGGAGTATTGATGCTGCACATATTTTGAAACTTGGAGAAAAAGAGAGATAAATGAATCTCGGGACCGTAAAGGTCAGCAGCCTCGAATATACTCGGGAAAAATAGCCATGGGATGACGGAAAACTTAATCGGGGTAACTTTGACCGACTTGGTCTGCACTATATACAGTAGCACGTAGCGCAATGGCCAGCCTCGACAAGCCACCGAGTGAGGGACCAATCAGTAGAGTGGAGTGGTATTGCCCGGAGGAGACTGGAGAGAGCCACCTCCCCGGAAGGATCAATGGCTGATCGCCGCCCTGTCCGTGACTCTTCCTGAGCGCGGAGTTTGAGGCCGGCGCTGACCCGTGTATATCTCCTTCCTCAGTCACGAGTACACCGACGACGGTGTGCACATGACGCTCGATTTCCCGGCGGCCGGCGGCGTCTCTCCTCCGATCGTCATCAGGTACGGGGAGATGCCGCAATCCGTCGCTGTTGAGCCCGACTGTGCTGCTGCGATTGCTGGAGGTGGCGGCGGCGAGGATAACGAGTTAAGAAGCCGTCGCATGTGCCTAACTCATCCTCGATTTTTTTACATTCATCCTCGAAAAAAAAGTGCGTGGATGATACTCCCTCCATACCGGTATATTGGAGTAATACATATTTTAAAATAAAACTTTGATTCTTATTTTGGTATATAAAATGTGAAATATGTAACAAAAACTATATATCATTATTATTTTTTAACATGGAACACTCGTATTTCATTAAGGCATGACTCAATTACCGGTCATCATACGGGTTACAGAATTAGGATAGCTCAACATCCATAAAATATGATCTCCGTGAGCTACACCTACACCCAAAATCGCTAGCTCATGAGCTAGCTTGTTACAACTGCGAGGAGCAAAAATAACACTAGCTAGCCTCAATGAACTTTAAAACAAATCTGTTTTTTAAGTCGCTGATAATGGCACCAATAGGAGCAAGATCATACCCATAAGTCATAGCTCGATGAAGATTACTGCAATCTGTCAAAAACAACACGACCCACTCCAAATTGTTTTGCAATGCGAGCCGCATCGGAAAGTGCTATAGCTTCGGCGTGCAAAGCGTCAGATGCATGCCTCATCAACCGACCCACAGCCATTGCAAAATGAATATTAGAAACGCTGCCGCGGCAAACAGCTCCCCACTCATCTGACCTTGTCGATAAATGAAAAGAGGTATTAACATTTATTTTAACAAAATATGGTGGAGCTCCTTCCTACTATGTTACGAACTGGCATACCTGCACTAGTAGAACAATGAGCTTCAGTCTCAATTTGTAAGAGGTTTTAGTTTTGGTTTTGCGATTCGGACTACGAAATCAGAACTAAAGCCTTCCTCTTTAGTCCCCCTTTTTAGTCCCGGTTACGATTATGCACCGGACTAAATGCTCTCTAAATGGGGCTGCGGGCGAGCGCTGGGTGGAGAACCTTTAGTCCCGAGTTGTAACACCAACCGGGACTAAAGGCCTCCACGGGATTTTTTTTCTTCCATTTATTACTTTTTATTTTTTCTTCAGAATTTTTATTATTTGAGTTATTTGACCAATTTAGTCTCTAACTACACTTAATCTCTAGTCAAACTTTCTGATCGATCACCCATCCTCCAACAACTGCTCCAACACTAGGATGGTTAACTTCTGAGTTCCTTCCGTCTCGCTTCCAAGTGCTTTGCGCGCATGTTATTGATATTAGTATCATATCAATCCTACTAATATGTTGGTGATGATGTCACACTTTTTTTTTTGAATTCCAAATAATTATTTTTATAAGCAAAAGTAATGATGTAATAATAATCTTAAATAAATATATTTTTAAAATTTTTAATTTTTTTGCAAAACCTAAAACCTGAAAATTTTCATATTTTCCTTTGGCAGTTTGAGAATCTAAAAATTGGCTAACCGGGTAAACCCGGATGAATTTGGATGTAACTTTTCGCGTAGATATATTTTCATATATTAAACATTTTTTCGAGTTCGTATGCAACAGATAGTCCCATTCTACCGAAAAATACATTTGTTTGCAAAATAAGTCAAAATTCATGTTTGTTATTTTCATAATAGCTAGATCTTCTAACCTACATCATATGAAAGGATATTTAATTTTCCATCTTCTTTTGTATTTTACATAGCTAAAAAAAATGATGGAGGGGGGGGGGGGGTGGGGTGGAGCTAAAAAAACCACACAAAACCTTTAGTTTTGGTTGGTGTTATAAACCAAGACTAGACCTTTAGTCTCGGTTCAAATGGGACCTTTAGTTCCAGTTAGGTCCCAGTTGGTGAACCGGGACTAAAACCGTGCGGGCGTTCTAGCCGTTTGAACCGGGGCTAATGCTCACATTAGTCCCGGATCCAAACACGACCAGTACTAATGCTCCGGACAACTCCAAACCAAAGGCTGGGTCTTTTTCTTAGAAAATCCTTCCATTTTTGAACATGCTGCGGGACCGCAAAGTTTGTACGATCAATGGTTTTTTGGTGTCTCCCCGTGGTTGCCCAGTCCAGCAATTCCACAAGAAAGCAACCGACATGAGCTGATCATCACATTATCGAAAAAATGAGCTGATCATCAAGCGACAGATCAAGTATCTCCTGTAAATCTTCTAGAGCAGATCGGCAAGGGAGACATCTTTAAGACCTAACTTCTAAAAGAACATGTCTATTACCCCATATGTGGTTTTGGTAATTAATGACAATCCCTATGCACTAACGGTTGCATTGAGAATCTATCTTAGGTCGAGTCTATAGCCATGTGTTGGTCTCTAGGTTGCAAGATGGAGAAGATGGAGTACAATGACGAAGAGAGACGAAGACCGTGTTGAAGATGAAGAGAGATGAAGACGGCATAGAAGATGAATGAAGACGGTGGCGTGGGTACAAGATCGAAGAAGACGGTGGCGTGTGTGTTGTAGGAAGACGGTGGCATGTACAATGATGAAGAGGGTGAAGACGGAGCTTGCCGACTCGAGAGGAACGCGCTAGGATAAGGTTTGTGCTCGATAGGATAGTGGATCGCATCATCGAAGAGAGCTCAAATCATGCATGCATTGCATTGTGTTTCTTGGTTGTTCTTGGTTCTTATCCATGCGATGAGTTAGAGTTTGTGTTAACATCCATGACAAGCTCTAGCTCATCGGAAACGGATTTCGGTTGCATCGCATGTTGCATGTGTGAGGGTGATGATTTTCCTGATATACCATATTGAGAGGTTACACCTCTATGACCATGAGAAAATCATCATCCACTCTTTTGCATGATTTCACCTTGTAAAGATGTAGCTCCTGTCGCCCTCTTTCCGGCAAAATTGGTTTCATGTCATTCCGAGTTTCCTAGCCCGAGTTATCGCATTTTCCGTTTCGCAGAAAAAGAAAAAGAAAAAGAAGGGCGGTAGTACCGCTTGGGCTTCCGGCCCAGTACCGGACTGCCCTTCCACGCTTACTGGACCAGAAGCGGTACCGGGCCGGTACCAGGCCGGTAGTACCGTAACTATTACGGTACCAGGCCGGTACCGGGCCCGGTACTACCGGCCCATCTTTTTTTTCTTTTTCTCCACTTTCTTCTCTCCCTCACCCGCATGGGCCTTGCCCACCAGTTCGGCCCACCACCGCACCCTGCCCCCTGGCGCCCAGGCAAACCGCCGCCAGCCCGCAGTGGGCCCCCGCCTCCTCTGGGCCGCGCCCAGATCCCGCTCCAGGCCACTCCGCGCCTGGCAGGCCGCCGCTGTCGCCTCGCTCACCACGTCGCCTGGCACGCACGCTCTCGCTCCCGCCCGCGTTGACCTTATGGGAGAGATGCGCCCGCTCGCTGCGCGTCTCGCTCGACTGTCTTGGGCGCCGCGCCCGCCCGCTTGCTGCGCCCCCTGGCCTACCTGCTGCCGCTGCTCGTTGCTGCTACTACCGCGCTGCAGGTCCACGCTCCCCTGCCGCTGCGCTGCATGCACTGCTGCTGCGCTGCTCGCCTGCTACTGTCCCCTCTCCCTCTCTCTGATTTGCACAGCTTTGCTATTTTCTCAGCACAAGCGGTAGTACCGCTTTGCACAGCGGTACTACCGGTTTTGGGCCATTTTTCAGATATGAGTTTTTGGGAAAAATGGTAGTACCGCTTTGCACATCGGTAGTACCGCTTGGGGCGAATCTGACCGTTTTCTCAGCCCCAACAGCTATATTTTGGTGCCCCTATTTATACCTATCTTCCACCTCCGACTCAATCACTTCTTCTCCTCCATTCTCTCTCCTCCATTGTTGACCTTGAGTTGTTTCTTCCTCCTCTTGATCCCTCCACTATTTCTTGCATATTTTTGGGGGAAAGGAGAGAGGAGATCTAGATCTAGAGCTTCACCAATTGAATCCCTCTTCAAGTGAGGGGATCTTTCTAGATCTAGGTCTTGGAGTTATTTGGTGTTTCTCCACATATTTGTTCTTCCTCCCTTATTCCCCCAATAGCTTTAGTAGCTTTGTTGGAATTTGGGAGAGAAGAACTTGGGCATCTTAGTGGTGTTCTTAGCCATTGCATTAGGTGCATCGGTTTGGGTTCTCTCCGGGGTTTCGATCTCGTAGAGGGCATGTTGACCTTAGTGGTGTTGTTGCCTTAGTGGCCTTGTTGCCTTTGTGGTGTTCTAGCCTTTGTGGCCTTGTGGCCTCTGTGGCCTTGTCGTCTTTGTGGCGTTGTAGCCTTTGTGGCGTTGTTGCCTTTGTGGAGTGTGTTAGCCTTTGTGGTTTTGGAGCCGGTTGTGGCGCGTTGGTGTCTTGGTGGCTTTGTTGCCGGTGTGGCGTGTTGTAGCCTCTTGTGGCCTTGTACTTGAGATCCTCCGTGTTGTGGAGTTGCCTCAAGCTTGATACTTGGGAGTTTGCCCAAGCTTGTACGGGTTCGGTGACCACCCTCAAGGGTCCCTTAATGGATCGAGGCTTTCCTCCTTGGAGGAAAGGCTCGAGGAGAATATGGTGGCCCTAGTGGCTCATTGGAGTGCCTCGTGCCTCCACACCGCTCCAACGGAGACGTAGCACCCTTGGGTGTGAACTTCGGGATACATCGTCATCTCCTCGTGCACCGGTTACTTCTCAAGCCAAGCTCCTTTACCTTAGCTCTTTACATTGGGATATCTATCATGCTTGATGCCATACCTATCTTGTTATCACCTTGTTGCTCATCATGCTAACATAGGTTGTTGGTGCTCTTAGGCAAACCCCTTGTTGATATGCTTTGAGCTAAACTAGTAAACACATGTGTAGTTTTATTCCGCCTAGTTTAGCTCTCAAGTAGAAGTTTTTATACACCGCCTATTCACCCCCCTCTAGGCGACGTCCTAGTACATTCAATTGGTATCAGAGCTAGGGCTCTCTTATCTTGCTGGGCTTCACCGCCTAGAGAGTATGACGTCGGCTAGAGGATTAGTGCACATTTCCACCTTTACAGTTGATGGCACTAATTATGATGCTTGGAAATTCTACATGCTTGATTATTTTAGGGGCATGCACCCACATGTGGAGCAAATTCTTGATATGGGTTTTTCTCCTCCTAAGGATCCACAAAATCCAACCTTTGAGGAGAATAAAAACTCTTATCTAGATGCTCAAGCTACTAAAGTGCTTTGCCATGTTGTGATTCATGTAGTGATTTCCTCCATCGCGCCTTTCCGGAGCGCTCATGAGTTTTGGACAAAGCTTCGAGATACATATGGTGGGTCCAAGACCATTGAGGATGATCGCACTCCTTCCACTTCACCAATGTGTGGTAAGACACAAGGTAATGGTATGGTGAGTGGTGATGAACTTTGCATTGTTGATAGTGAGCCTTCTCTTGATGATTCTACATCCCTATCTCATTGCAATGTTTCATCTTTGGACTTGAACACTTGTAGCACTATAAATGCTTTACATAATAGTGTTGATAATCCTTGCATGTCTTCATCCCATGTTGAACAACAAACCACCAATGAATCTCTTGAGGAGACCTTTACTCTAGAGCTATCTAAAGTAAAGTAATCTCATGATAGAGCTTTAGAGGTGGCACATGATTTTCAAATTAAAAATGATGAGCTAGTAATTGCTCATGCTAAACTCCTTGAGGATTTTGAGCTTCTCAAAAATGGTTCTAGGACCATTGAGAGTGAGCTCATCAAACTCACCGAGTCACAAGAGCAATTTAAGACTCTCAACCTAATAGAGCTTGCTAAGTTGCCTTCTCCTTGTGCTATAATTGATAATGCTTGTGCTACTAACTCTATCTCTTGTGAAGCTTCCATCTTGAAGGAGAATGTTGAGCTAAGGGCTCAACTTGCTTTGCTAACAAGCAATTATGAGAAATTGGAAGAAAGTCATGGAAAGCTTTCTAGATCCCATGATGATCTTCTAGTCTCTCATGATTTGCTAAAGTTAGCTCATGAGGCTATTATGTCAAAGGTAAAATCTTGTGAGCCTCATGAGAGTTCTAGCACTACCTCTCAAAATGCTATTTTGCCATGTGCTAGTGCTTTTAGTTCACCCACTAATGCTATTGCTATATCTTGTGGTGAATTACAAACCTTGCCTTGTTGCTCTAACAATGAAGCTTCCACTTCCTCTAGTACTTGTGTTGTTACTAACCATGTAGGGGAAATCGAAGAGCTCGAGGCCCAAGTCTCTTCTTTGAAGAAGGACTTGGTAAAGGGTCATGAAGGGAAGCAATCCCCAAATGACAAGAGTGGACTTGGATTCAACTCCAACAACAAGAACAAGTCCACCACGCACAAGCGGCAGAAGGGCCATGGGCATGTGAAGGACCCCGCCAAGATTGTGTGCTTCAAGTGCAAGATTGAAGGGCATCATGTTAGATCGTGCCCCTTGAAGAAGAAGCCACATGGCGAGAATAAACAAGGGAAGCAGCCTCAAGATGGAGCTCATGGTCTTCCTCAAGGCCAAGCTCAAGGTCTTCCTCGACTTGAAGAAAGGCCGCTACGCAAGAAGGATCAAGCCAAGGCTCCCGTTGTGGAGAAATCAAGTGAGAAGAAGGAGAAGAGAAGAACATGCTACATATGCCGTGAGAAGGGCCACATCTCCTCCTTTTGCACTATTGGTAACTCATCCAACCCTATCTTGATCGGTGGTGCTTATTCTCTTTGCAAGGATAAGGTTGGAAATGTGTTTGCCAAATATTTGGGCACTCAATGTGGTTTCTCAAAAAGAACCATTTGGGTTGCCAAGCCTATTGTGACTAACTTCTTAGGACCCAACTTGGTTGGGGACCAACAAGCCAAAATTTGATCAATAGGTATTGTGGAGGGCATGGAGACTTGACTATTTCATGAAGACTTAGGGGATCTTCATCATTCTCAATTCCTCAAGTCAAGTTGTATTCCTTTCATCCTTTACCCATGCACCTCCTTGCGGTAACGAGTCCTCAACTCCTTTATATTGAAAGTTACTCGCCCCCTTTTACATGTGTTGGTTTTGTACCTTGCATGTGGTTGTGTATGATGTGTCTCCTACTTGCTTATCTTGCTTTCTTGCTTATTTATGTTGGGTGACATATCATGTACAATTGTTCTTTGTTGAGCCTATTGCATCTTGTTGATATCTTAGTTGTTGGCTCGTGTGAGAGAATTAATGGACTATCCCATTTT
The DNA here is from genome assembly GCF_022539505.1 of Lolium rigidum. NCBI lineage: Eukaryota > Viridiplantae > Streptophyta > Magnoliopsida > Poales > Poaceae > Lolium > Lolium rigidum. The sequence continues at coordinate 275,336,536 of NC_061509.1, forward strand.
TGGGGAGAGACATGCTTTGTGCATCTCACAATCTTAAAATGTGTGACATGATGAATTAAAATTCTATAATGTACATTAATCATCTCACTTGGTTCTTATTTGCCTCTTGCATGAAAAATGTTTTAATCACATTATGGGGGAGTATTGTGCTTTGTGCATTTTACAAGCCTAGAAAATGTGAACATTTGAGGTTGTGTCACATAGAATTGATATTATAGATTATCTTGCTCCTATGTGACATGTGTGCTCAAACAAATCCCACTTTACCATATGCTTTCTTTGTTGTGAAGGTGATCTTGGACATACTCACAAACTATCATATGGAAGTACTTCCTAAATACCTCTTGTCCTTGGACAATTGGTAATAAATCGTGTGGTATTGTTCCGGATCATCCTCACACTTGGCTCATGTGCTCAATTGCTTCATTTCTTGCCAAGAATTTGTCCTTGTGGGTTAGTCTCCCATATGTCTTCCTTGCTTCTTTTTGATCTCCTTATTTCTCTTGAACCTTGTTAGTGTTTTGATAAACAATGATAGAGCGATGATCCCGCATTTGTGCATTTTGTATTCAAATGCAAAATCCTAAATAGTGCACTAATTTTGGGGGAGCTCTCCTATGTTTGCTAGAACACTCCCTTGTTTCAATAATTTGACCTTGGAAGACGAACCTTTTCTTTTCGGTACTTTTGTGCCATCATGAAAAGCGTTGAGGGTTTGGTTTATTTGGAACCTTGCTTTCTTTGGGAGTTGGTTATCTCATTACTTTCTAGTTGGTTTAGATTCTTATAATGAGATAAGTCCTTGAGCATGTATGTCTTGTATATCATCTTGCTCATTGTGTTTTAGTTCATTTGTTGAACATGTTTGCCTCTCTCAAAGCATCTCAACTATCTCCTTCTCTTGGTGATTCTTGTGATGTCTTTGAGGTGTTTTTGGTTGAAGTTGTTCAATGTACAATGAGATAAATATGAGCCATTGGCCATGCTATAAAGAAAATGTCTCATTGGTATATTGTGTTACTTCACCTTGGATATCTGGCTCTTCTTCTCTCGTACCTATCTTGTGTGTGCATGTTTCTTTGTGGATAAATATCTTTGTGATATTGTCCGCTTAGAGAAACTTATATACATGAGAGATGATACTTTTTCTTTTGATATCCATCTTTGTTGGAGTTCATTCCTTTATTATTGTTCATCTCCTTGGTGGCTCCACAAATAATTTTATGAGTGCACATTTTATCCTATTTGCATCTTCATGCACTCATACTTGATTTTGGCACAAGCTTCGTTTTTTTACTTGCCTCTTATTAAGCTTGTGTTTCTTTTTGGGTCATTGGATTGCTTGCTTCATTTGTCGAAGCTTTCTCACCTTCTTATTCTCTTGCAATCTTTGATCCTCAATATAGTTGGATTTCCTCCCGGTATTCGTCATTGAATATGTGCATTTGATTTCACTCACTTTATGAGAAATGCACACCTTATGGAGGAATTCTAACTATATTGGCCTTCTGAACTTTTCGTCCATTTTGGCAATTGATACCAATGGGGGAGAAGTTTGGAGGGTTTGAGGGAATTGCTTTTGTTTGGTTCTTAAGCATTTGCCTCTCATGCTTGCATTTGTTACTTTGCATGGTTGAATATTTAGAGGATACTTCACTAGGCTTTAATTGCCGGTATATGCAATGAAATTCAAGTTCATTCACACATGCATATATTATGGGGAGTTTGTTCTAAATATTCAACTTGGGTTGTTCGCTAAATTCCATATTTAAACCCTCTCAAAGAGATTGTCATCAATTACCAAAATGGGGGAGATTGAAAGAACATGTCCATTGCCCCATGTGTGGTTTTGGTAATTGATGACAATCCCTATGGACTAACGGTTGCATTGAGAATCTATCTTAGGTCGAGTCCATAGCCATGTGTTGGTCTCTAGGTTGCAAGATGGAGAAGATGGAGTACAATGACGAAGAGAGACGAAGACCATGTTGAAGATGAAGAGAGATGAAGACAGCATAGAAGATGGATGAAGACGGTGGCGTGGGTACAAGATCGAAGAAGACGGTGGCGTGTATGTTGGAGGAAGACGGTGGCGTGTATGTTGGAGGAAGACGGTGGCATGTACAATGATGAAGAGGGTGAAGACGGAGCTTGCCGACTCGAGAGGAACGCGCTAGGATAAGGTTTGTGCTCGATATGATAGTGGATCACATCATCGGAGAGAGCTCAAATATTGCATGCATTGCATTGTGTTTCTTGGTTGTTCTTGGTTCTTATCCATGAGATGATTTAGAGCTTGTGTTCACCTCCATGACAAGCTCTAGCTCATCGGAAATGGATTCCGGTTGCATCGCATGTTGCATGTGCGAGGGTGATGATTTTCCCGATATACCATATTGAGAGGTTAAACCTCTATGACCATGAGAAAATCATCATCCACTATTTTGCATGATTTCACCTTGTAAAGATGTAGCTCCTGTCGCCCTCTTTCCGGCAAAATTGGTTTCATGTCATTCCGAGTTTCCTAGCCCGAGTTATCGCATTTTCCATTTCGCAGAAAAAGAAAAAGAAAAAGAAGGCGGTAGTACTGCTTGGGCTTCCGGCCCAGTACCGGACTGCCCTTCCAGGCTTACTGGACCCGAAGCGGTACCGGGCCGGTACCAGGCCGGTAGTACCGCAACTATTACGGTACCAGGCCGGTACCGGGCCCGGTACTACCGGCCCATCTTCTTTTTTTTCTTTTTCTCCACTTTCTTCTCTCCCTCACCCGCGTGGGCCTCGCCCACCAGTTCGGCCCACCACCACACTCTGCCCCCCTGGCGCCCAGGCAAACCGCCGCCAGCCCGTAGTGGGCCGCCGCCTCCTCTGGGCCGCGCCCAGCTCCCGCTCCAGGCCGCTCCGCGCCTAGCAGGCCGCTCCGCGCCTGGCAGGCCGCCGCTGTCGCCTCGCTCGCCACGTCGCCTGGCACGCACGCTCTCGCTCCCGCCCGTGTTGACCTTGCGGGAGAGATGCTCCCGCTCGCTGCGCGTCTCGCTCGACTGCCTTGGGCGCTGCGCCCCCTGGCCCACCTGCTGCCGCTGCTCGTTGCTGCTACTACCGCGCTGCACGCCCACGCTCCCCTGCCACTACGCTGCATGCATTGCTGCTGCGCTGCTCGCCTGCTGCTGTCCCCTCTCCCTCTCTCTGATTTGCACAACTTTGCTATTTTCTCAGCACAAGCGGTAGTACCGCTTTGCACAGCGGTACTACCGGTTTTGGGCCGTTTTTCAAATCTGAGTTTTTGGGAAAAACGGTAGTACCGCTTTGCACAGCGGTAGTACCGCTTGGGGCGAATCTGACCGTTTTCTTAGCCCCAACAACTATATTTTGGTGTCCCTATTTATACCTCTCTTCCACCTCCGACCCAATCACTTCTTCTCCTCCATTCTCTCTCCTCCATTGTTGACCTTGAGTTGTTTCTTCCTCCTCTTGATCCCTCCACTATTTCTTGCATATTTTTGGGCTAAAGGAGAGAGGAGATCTAGATCTAGAGCTTCACCAATTGAATCCCTCTCCAAGTGAGGGGATCTTGCTAGATCTAGGTCTTGGAGTTATTTGGTGTTACTCCACATATTTGTTCTTCCTCCCTTATTGACAAGGTATTAACTTGTCAATGCCTACAAGTAGTAGACTAGGGTTTCGTTTGATGTAGAGGGCAAGTAGATCTCGAAGGTTTCAGCCGAAAAGTACTCGACAAAATAAAACTAGGGTTTGCTCAACAATGATTCGATGATCTTTTTCGTCCCTCGACTCCCCCTTATATATGAGGCGGAGCCGAGGGATTCGTATTGTACAAGTTACAGAGTCCGGGGAGGTTTCTAACTCATCCCGCAAGATTACATAGAACACTTCCTATTACAACTCTAGCTTTCCTTAATAATATCTTTGGGCTTCCGAGTCTCCTTATTCTTCGGGTAGTGGGCCTTCAGTAAACCCCGGGTACTATTTTCGGCAGGCCCATTGGGGATGCCTATGTCAGTAGCCCCCGAGATTTTGCTTGAATCGTAGAGTCAGGGAAAATCTCCACGGTTTATTTTTACTTGACAACTTTAACTTTTCTATATTTCTTCTCACGAATTTCTATATTGTACAGGGATAATGGTAGTTGGGGCTAGTTCATCTGACGGATCAGGTACTAGTTAACTGCTCTAGTGGCAATCCGCAAAAACCTACTTCAAGATCACGTCCCCGGACATGATCTCGGGATACTCGGTGTAAACTTCGACGAGTGCCGCTTAAGGTCTTACCATTCTGTCGAGTCCCGAGTCAAATTTATCGGGTACCTAACGCGTCCGTTATGATTTTTCTTCGTATCTGTTGATACGGATAAAAGTAGCAAACCGACGTCAGAGACGGCGCCACGCCGCACAGAACGGATCTGGGGTCTTACCTTCGCAGTGTTTTGCGGCATTCAGAATTTATTCGCGACTTTTGGCTTTCTGAGAATATATTGTCGAGTGCTTATTCGGCTATTGGAATAGCACATTTTATCGAGTCAAAAGATGACTTATATTGCGCTCCCGATGGGAGTATATGTAGAGTTATCTTTATAACTCGAAATATGCTCCTTCTTCTTTCTTTTTCTTTCTTTCTCTCTCTTCTTTTTCTATAATTTCATCGGGCACGCGAACAGCGTTCCCGATGGGAGTAGCCCCCGAGGCTATGAACAAAAGCTTGCGTTTGATCATAGGCTCCCGCAAATTCTATATTGTCATACTCGAAATTTACTTCTTTTCGAAGTAGCCCCCGAGCATTTGGGCAAAGACTTGTATTTGATCAAAGGCTGCCGAAGTATTCAATAACTGCTCCTGTCGCCAAATCTCCTTTATTTTTCTTGTCGAAAATTCCTCTCTTGGTTAAATTGAGCTTATAACTGACGATATTCGCGTTTTCTGCACCCATAAAGCTTGAGTAATACTCTCTCTCTGCCTTGTGGGTCCTCTTTTTCTACCACGTTGACACGTCGTGCAAGTGGGGGACACACGTCCTCCGCTTTTTCTGGCGCACGCACCGTAACTCCTGTAGTGTAAAAATACTTTTCTACCCTTGTCAATACGTGGCTATCATCTGCTGCACACTTTTTCCATCCAACGGTCCGCCGTTTCGCCGCACCTCTATATAAGATCTCCTTCTTCTTCCTCGAGCACTTCCGCTCACGCCATTGTTGTGCTCTCCTCTGCAAATCCTCCTGCGCTCCACAATTCTCTAAGCTCTGTGCTCCTGCGCCATTGTTAATGCCACCGCGTCGCTTAACCAGACACAGCACGCCGGAATCTGCAATGGCTGCCGTGGATCTGGGAACCGCGGAGTGGGAAAGATCCAAGCTTTCCGCTCAGGACACCAACCTTCTGAAGAAGCTAGGGCTCAATAAGAAGCCCAACGCACTGCGCTGTCCTAGTGAAGAGAGCTACCCAACCCCTCCAATGGGGTACCGGGTAAGTTTTATCGACCACCTCATCCGCGGTCTTTTCGCCCCCATTCATCCTTTTCTCCGCGGACTGCTTTTTATTTATGGTCTGCAACTTCACCACTTGACCCCCAATTCTATCCTCCATATTTCTATCTTCATCACCCTCTGCGAAGCCTTCCTTGGCGTCCAGCCTAACTGGGCGCTATGGAAGCGCATTTTCTTCTGTCGCCGCAATGGCTCTCCAAACGTCGCCTATAATATAGGCGGCGTTGTAATTTCCGTTCGCCCCACTGTCGATTACTTCGACGTCAAACTCCCTGACTCGGTTAAAGGGTGGCGCAAGAAGTGGTTGTACATTCAGGAGGAGAACGACGGATGTGCTGAAGACAACATCCCTCCTTTTGATGGTGCCGAGAAAATTCTTCGCCGCCGCTCCTGGGACGCAGAGGCTACCGAAGAAGAAAGAAAGGCGACAGAAGCCCTGATGGCTCGTATCCATGAGTTGCAAAACACTCGCGGCAAAGAGTTATCAGGTATTCAAATCACAGCTTATTTTCTGAGGACCAGGGTGCAGCCTCTCCAAGCTCGCAAACACCCTCTCTGGAAATATTCTGGCGACACGGACGTAGATCGGTTGTCGACGGATTTAGAGGTCAAGGATTTAGAAAAACTTGTCCGAAAAATCTCGTCTCTCAGCAAAAAAGATCCTGTCCCTTCTTCTTGTCGCGTAAAACCATTCAGCGCCACCAATCCTCTTCCCAAGGTACGCTTTGTCGCCTGATTTGCTATTGCTTGGCTATCTTATTTTTTATTTTTCTACTCTTTTAACATCTTCCCCTGCTTTTTGTACAGAACCATCCAAATCTCGTCTCGCTCCCTCCCCTTCCTGAAGGTGGAGAAGTCGAGGGAAGGGCTATTATCACCAACGACAATCAAGATGCCCCCTCGTTTGTGAATGAACCCGTAGATTCTTTAAAATCTACGGGATCTTCGGAAAAAGAAGCTGCCTCTGAAGGTACTACATCGGCACAGTCCCCTCCTCCTGCTGTTTCTCCAAGGAACAAAAGGAAAAGGGATCACGCCGAAGATTCCGGCACCTCCAAAGCCGAAGAAATTGGTCCTTCACGCCAGAAGGCAGCTTATGATCCATACCTTGGATCCCTCATCAGCTCGTAAGTCACCATTTTTTCATTCATTTTTTTTATTTTTGTACTCGAAGATTTTGATCTATCTTGCTTTTTATCTTTGTCGTCTTTTATTCGCAGTGATGATGAGGAAGAACTACCAACTCTTGATGTGGCTGCTCGAACGAGCTCGTCACGTACTTTAGTTGTTTCGGAGACGCCAGCTGAAGGAGAGAAATCCTCGCCTCCTCAACTAAATGTTGGCGCTCTCACTCCACCTTCGAGTCCTCTTGTCCCTTCACCAAAAAGGACAAGGGTAGAAACGATCGTGGAGCCTACCCTTGAATTGGGTAGCTCCTCCAATTCTCTCTTGGATGACGTAAGTTCTGAATTTGCTTATCTATATTTCCTCTTATTTCCTTCTTTTATGCCTTTATATTTTTCCCATACCGATGTTTTCTTTCTTTGTCTTTCTTTGACAGCCTATGGTCAAAGAGCTTCTTCGTATCGGTGCCCAATTTGTTGGGTACCGTGAATATGCTAGCCAGACTGAAGGTAATAATTTTTTCGATGACACCTGCTTTATGACCTCCTGCTCCTGCTTTGTTGTAATTTTGACGACTCTTGACTATTGTGGCAGAAAAACTTGCAGAAGCCAACAAGCTTGTCGACACTCTTGCTCAGAAACTGGAGCAGAGTGAAATGGCTCGCAAGAAGGCTGAACTTGATGCTAGCCAAGCTAAAGCAGAAGCTGAAGAAGCTACGGCAAAGGCTGCTGGTGTCGAAGATCTGCAGAAGAGGCTTGATGTTGCCGAAGCTGCTTTGAACGAACACAAGGCCGCCCAGATTGCTCGTGAAAAGGCGATCACCAAACGCTTGAATGCGCAAAATCGGCGCTTTGTCGGTAATTTTGTCGTCCCCTTCTATTTTTTCCTTTTTTAGGGTTAATTTTCCTTTCATGCTGTCGACCAACACATATTTTCTTCGGCAGCCAAAACAAACCAAGAATTTGAGCTTGAAGATCCCGACGATGATCCTCCTCTGGACGCACTCTCTTTCCTGGAGTTTCATGGAACTGAAGTTCGCGAGGGCATAGAACATGCTGACGCGGGTTTATCAAAGCTGTTCCCCTACTTCTTCCCCAGGAAAGAGGAACCCAAAACTTTCCTTGCTCTTGCCAAGGACTTCGATTCGCCAGAAGATCTTGGACTGAAGATGCGCTAAGAAAATATGAAGGTTGCTGTCGAAAGCACTGTTGCCTTGGTCGCGGACAGCCAACAGACTGTTGACTGGATGAAGGTTGGCGCCACCGAGCAGATAGAACAAACGAAGTGGCGTTCATTGATCAAGGCAGCCAAGCCCAACGCGAAGAAAATCCTGGCCTATCTCGGGATCAAGCCAGCTTCGACTCCTAGCTCATCAAAGCCAGAGGTCTAGTTGAACGCCTCCTCTTTTTCTTTCTTTTGTTTTTGATGATGTCGCCAAAGTAGTTATTTGGCGACACGTATCCCACTAGCTCCGCTGTAACGCCTTTGTAAATATTCTGAAAGATCAATGAAAACTCTATCTTGCTTGTTGATTGATGTCGACTTTTTTGTTAAATTTCAGTTGGTATTTGATAACTATACTCCGTCTTCTGCTCCTTCCGATGTTTCGCCTTCTCCTTCTCGCTCAAGAAGAATTCTTGCTAATACTGCACCTGTCGAAGATTCCTTGCCGCAAGAATTGGATGAACTTCGACAGCAACTTCAGTATGCGAAGAAGCAAACACTTGTGATGATGGAACAGTCTCGTAAGGCATCTGAAGCCGAAAAAATTGCGCTTCAGCAAGCTCAAGAGGCCATGGCTGCTAAGGAAATCGCTGCTGCTGAGGCTGAAAAGGCGACTACTCGAGAAAATTTTATGCTCGAGTTAATGAATGAAGCCAGCGCGGATATGTCGGGTATGCTTATCGCATCTTTGTTTTATAAGACCACGATACCTTCCGTCTTCTTGCCGCGTCTCTTAAAAACTTCTGCACCGTTGCTTGATAGGTTCCTTTATTGATGTTGCTGCCGAAGAAGAGAGGGTTAATACTAGGACGAACCTTCTTGTTAACCTTGCCCTTGACCATGGTTCTCTGTTCTGGGCTACCCCGGAGAGGACCCGACAGATTGTCAGATTTCAAGATCGCACCTCCCAAACTCGTGACTTCCTTGATTTTTGTACCAGGACCCTGTCGATGGTTTATAACTCCATGTTTCCTCGGAACGTTCAGCCACAAACTCTTCCTGAGCTGATGGGGAGATTTAAGGATCCGCACAAGATCCATGGTTTTGTAAGAGCTCAACTAGTAGCTGGCGCCAGGTTTGCCCTTATCATGCTACAGATCTGCCATTCGAAGCTTGACCTGACCCAAGTCATTGCAAAAGTTCATGAGAAGGTAAGGCGTCGAAGAGTTGGTGTCGACCGAATTAACACGAAGGTTTCGCCTGTAGCCGAAGAAATGATTGAAGATCTTCTTCGGATGGATGCCGACTTTTTTGCAGACGGTCATTATGCTGACTTTCTTGGCGCTGCTCCCGAAGAAGGCAGAATTACCCTTGATAACATATTGAATCATGACTAATTATTTTTCTTTGGTAGACAACTCTTCTTTGTAAACCACGATTGTGATTATATTGTGAAGCAATCATCATATTTCTATATTTGTCTAGCCCCCGAGTGTTTCGGTGTCTATTTTCTGTATTTGTGTATTGCGAGGTTTTTGAACCAAGGCATTTATTCAATAAGTAGTTTTGGCAAGTACCAGCCCCCGAGCTGTTTTGTCGAGTATTATTTTGTAGTTTTATTGACTCGCGAGGTATTTAATACCAGGGCGAGACTATCTTTTTTCGAGGAACTATATTGAGAATCGTCGGTCCTGAGCCTTTGAGCGTGTCGATGAAGAAGAGCTATATTGTCACTATCTTTATTATATTGCAACACCGCGAGCCCGCCTCATTAAAAACCTTTCCCGGCCCCACTCGGTGCCCCGAAAAAGGAAAAGAGTGCGTCTGAAAACTCGCGGGCGTTTCAGTACATTGAAGTTTTACAAGGACTATATTTCGACTCTAGGCGTAGAACCGCCCGAGTTGCGCCACGTTCCAGGGGTTTTGCTCCTCCACCCCTGTCTTCTTGTCCTTTATCCTGTATGCTCCTCCTCCGATTACTTCCGTGACGATGTAAGGGCCAAGCCATGGTGACTCGAGCTTTTCATGACTTTTTTGCGTGAGCCGAAGAACTAAGTCTCCCACCTGAAAGGATCTTGGCCGTAAACGTCGACTGTGGTAATTCTTCAAGTCCTGTTGATATTTGGTTACTCGAGAGAGTACTTCATCTCTAGCCTCATCGAGTGCATCGACGTCATCTTCTAACGCTTTTCTCGACACCTCTTCGTCGTATTCCACGACTCGTGGAGAATCATGTTCTATCTCGATTGGTAGTACTGCTTCCGCTCCATGGACCAAAAAGAACGGAGTTTCTTGTGTCGCTGTGTTTGGTGTTGTTCGTATGCTCCATAATACACTGGGCAGCTCCTCTGGCCAGGTGTATCGAGCTTTCTCCGGTGGTGCTAATAAGCGTTTCTTGATGCCGTTGCGAGATGATTCCATTGGCTTTCTCGACTTGACCGTTGGTTTGCGGGTGCGCAAGCGACGCAAAATGTAACTTAATACCCACTTCTTCGCAATAATCTTTGAATTCGTGGGATGTGAAGTTACTGCCATTGTCTGTGACGATGCTATGAGGCACTCCAAATCTGAAGACGAGACTTTTTATGAATTTAACTGCGGATGCCCCGTCTGGTGAATTTATCGGCTTCGCTTCTATCCACTTTGTGAATTTGTCGACAGCTACCAGCATATACTCCTTTCCTCCTGGCCAGGATTTGTGTAATTTACCCACCATGTCGAGGCCCCATTGAGCAAAGGGCCAAGACAATGGTATTGGCATCCGTTCTGCTGCTGGTGAGTGTGGTTTCGCGGCAAACCTCTGACACGCGTCGCAAGTCCGTACTATCTCCTTTGCGTCCTCTATTGCTGTTAACCAGTAAAATCCAGCTCTAAAGACTTTGGCAGCAATAGCTCGGCTACTTGCGTGGTGACCGCAGATTCCTTCGTGTACATCCTTTAAGATCATCCTTTCTTCTTCGGGTGTGACGCACCTCTGTAGTACTCCCGAAATACTTCGTTTGTATAGCTCCCCTTTGACCACAGTAAAAGCTTTTGATCGCCTAATAACTCGCCTTGCTTCAACTGGATCGTCGGGTATTTCCTTCTTCAGGATGTATGATATGTACGTCTGCATCCATGGTATCTGTATCATCATGACCAGGTCCTGATCTTCCTCTTCTTCCTCTAGTATTTCTTTGGTAGCCCCCGAGGGTTTTTTCTCCTTCTTTTTTGGTTTTGTCGACTTCGTAGATCTTTCTGCTATCTCTTCCCAAAATACACCTGGAGGAACTGCGAGGCATTGCGACCCGATGTTTGCGAGAACGTCGGCTTCGTCGTTGCTCAATCTGCTAATGTGTTTTACTTCGCATCCATTGAATAACTTCTCGAGCTCGTTGTAGACTTCTTTGTACGCTATCATGCTGTCGTTGACTGCGTCGCATTGGTTCATGACTTGCTGAGCCACCAGTTGCGAGTCGCCAAAAATTTTTAGTCGAGTTGCACCACAGGCTTTCGCCATCTTCATCCCATGTATGAGGGCTTCATATTCTGCCTCATTATTAGACGCGTTTGGAAACGTCATCCTCAGAACGTACTTCAATTTATCGCCTTCAGGTGATATTAGTATCACGCCTGCGCCAGCTCCTTCTAATCTCTTGGATCCGTCAAAGTTCATGGTCCAAGTTCTCGATAAATCTGGTGGTCCTGTGTTTTGCAGCTCCATCCACTCTGCGATGAAGTCTGGTAGAATCTGCGACTTGATTGCTTTTCTTTTTTCATACGTGATGTCCCGAGGGGAAAGTTCTATTCCCCAAAGGGAGACACGACCCGTAGCTTCAGGATTGCTGAGTATATTCGACAAGGGAGCTTCATTGACCACTATGATCGGGTGTGAAAAATAGTGTCGTAATTTCCTTGCAGTTGTGAACACTCCATATGCTAGCTTTTGATACTGAGGGTATCTCTGTTTTGAAGGCGATAAAATTTCGCTGACGAAGTATACTGGCCTCTGTACTCCATGGAGTTTTCCTTCTTCCTCCCTTTCGACGACAAGTACCGTGCTTACCACCTGGGGTGTGGCCGCAATATACAGCAACAGAGGCTCCTTCTCTTTTGGCACCACCAAGATTGGGGGTGTCGAGATTTTGCGCTTGAGATCTTCGAAAGCCCTGTCCCCCAATAGCTTTAGTAGCTTTGTTGGAATTTGGGAGAGAAGAACTTGGGCATCTTAGTGGTGTTCTTAGCCATTGCATTAGGTTAATCAGTTTGGGTTCTCTCCAGGGTTTCGATCTCGTAGAGGGCATGTTGACCTTAGTGGTGTTGTTGCCTTAGTGGCCTTGTTACCTTTGTGGTGTTCTAGCCTTTGTGGCCTTGTAGCCTCTGTGGCCTTGTCGTCTTTGTGGCGTTGTAGCCTTTGTGGCGTTGTTGCCTTTGTGGAGTGTGTTAGCCTTTGTGGTTTTGGAGCCGGTTGTGGCGCGTTTGGTGTCTTGGTGGCTTTGTTGCCGGTGTGGCGTGTTGTAGCCTCTTGTGGCCTTGTACTTGAGATCCTCCGTGTTGTGGAGTTGCCTCAAGCTTGATACTTGGGAATTTGCCCAAGCTTGTACGGGTTCGGTGACCACCCTCAAGGGTCCCTTAATGGATCGAGGCTTTCCTCCTTGGAGGAAAGGCTCGAGGAGAATACGGTGGCCCTAGTGGCTCATTGGAGTGCCTCGTGCCTCCACACCGCTCCAATGGAGACGTAGCACCCTTGGGTGTGAACTTCGGGATACATCGTCGTCTCCTCGTGCACCGGTTACTTCTCAACCCAAGCTCCTTTACCTATGCGCTTTACATTATGATATCTATCATGCTTGATGCCTTACCTATCTTGTTATCACCTTGTTGCTCATCATGCTAACATAGGTTGTTGGTGCTCTTAGGAAAACCCCTTGTTGATATGCTTTGAGCTAAACTAGTAAACACATGTGTAGTTTTATTCCGCCTAGTTTAGCTCTCAAGTAGAAGTTTTTATACACCGCCTATTCACCCCACTAGGCGACGTCCTAGTACATTCAACTTCGCCATCTCTGTTTAGCAGACTTGCAGGATAGGAAAAGGTGACCCCGTCTTCAAAGAACTTATGGCAAACGACGCATCTAGTATCCAGTTCTACACCTTCTACACCTCTTCATGCGATATTCATATACAAATGATGGCTGTTATGAGCAAACCGCCATAGAAAATGGTGAACCTTTGGTGGGCATTGAGTTTTCCATAGCTTGCGAAACACTTCACTCTTCATAGATTCATTTACCGATCCCTGACCCACCTGTGTGACACTAGCCCTCTTCTCCATGTTAACATGGACTTTGTCAGCCGACTTCACTGAAAAATTCCTTTAGTCAAAATGCCAAGCCAACTTCACTGAAAAATTCCTTTAGTCAAAATGCCAAGCCACAAAGTCATCAGAATTCTCACCCAAAGGGATGCTTAGGATAATTGGAACTTCGACATGTGTAAAATGTGTCGCACGATAAGGTCTCTCTTCCATGTGCATGTATTAGCATCACTTAACCCGGCCACCATTGAGAGCTGGCAATTATTTCCCTTGTGATTGCCTTGCGAGTTACACCATTTGGGAGCCATGTATCATCCCAGATGCTAACATTGGTTCCATCGCCTATACGCCATATCATCCCTTCCTTTAAAACCTCTAGTTCTTTAAAAATGCTCCTCCACACATAGCTCATTCCCACTATTTGTTTGGCTTCGAGAATCTTTCCACCCAAAAAATATTTAGCACGCAATACCTGAGCACATAGGGAATTTGGGGCTTGAAGCACCCACAAACTTTGATGTACTAGCATAGCTAGGTTGAAACAGTAGAGGTCCCGAAAACCCAAAACTATCCCTCCTATTTTGGTCGCTTCATCTTCGCCCATCCAACCCAACGCATTTTCTTCATTTCATCATTTCGAGACCACCAAAACCGACAAACTAGTTGTCCAATATCATCACACAATGACTTTGTGAGGTCAAACCATGCCATTGCATATGTGGGAATAGCTTGGGCCACCGCCTTGATTAGGATCTCCTTTGCCACCATTGACATCAATTTTTCTTTCCAACCTTGAATTATCTTCCAAATCTTTTGTGTTATGTATTCAAAGCATTGAGTCTTTGATCTTCCCACATAGATAGATAAACCAAGACATTTCCCCTCAGTTACTTCAGATCCTAGCTCCAACTTTGCAGCAACAGTTTTTTTTGTATTTCTCGTTGCATTCTTTCTATACATGACAGACGATTTCTCTCTATTTTGTTATTTGCCCGGACCCTTCTTCACAAACTTGCAGAATGGACTTGATTGTCTCTACACGCTGAATGTTAGCTTCCAAAAGCAACAACGAATCAGCCGCAAAAACAAGATGGTTGATGCGGGGAGCCGTCACTGCCAGTTTATACCTCGTATAAACCCATCATTTTCAGCCTTGTTTAGTAGTCCCGAGAAAGCTTCATCACACAAAAGAAATATATAAGAGGAAATAGGGGGAAATAGCTGTCACTGCCAGTTTATACCTCGTATAAACCCATCATTTTCAGCCTTGATTGTCTTAGGCCTCTTTTTAGATGCACCACACTTGTGAAATCACCATTTACCGGAAAGAGATATGATACAGTAGTGACACATTCCATAATTATTCGAACAAAATTTTCATCAAAGCCCATCGTCCTCAATATGCCCTCTAAAAAAACCATTCAACCCTATCATATGTGTTACTCATGTCCAACTTTAGGGCCATGTACACATCTTTCCCTATTCTTTTCCTTCTCATACATTGTGACATCTCGATAGTGTTATCTGAGATTAACCTTCCTGGGACGAAGGCACTCTGGTTTGGAGAGATAATCTCCCTCAAGATGATCTTGAACTGGTTAGCGATGACCTTGAAAATGAGCTTGTACACCACGTTGCAAAGGCTAATCAGGCGAAGATCTTTAAGACTACCAAGGTTCTGAACCTTTGGGATCAACACAACAGTTGTTTCATTCCATTTCTCCGGTATACCGCCAACTCGCAACACATCTAAAACCTCTCTTACCATTGTATCTACATTTGTACCCCAGAACTTCTTGTAGAAGATCCTCCATATCACCGATCTCCTCCTCCGTATACTCCGCCACGAGAATATTATTCACTTGGTCGGTCACACATTGAGTCACGGCCTCTAGGACTTCGTTGGACATCAGCACCTGCTATTTACGTAAACAAGGACGCGAAATAGTTTTTCTTTTAGTTTTTAAATGTTTTTTTTCTCTTTTTTCTTTTCGAAACTCGGGCATGAAAATAACTTGTATTTCGGCCCCCCTTCTCCAGCCATTGTGCATGTGGTTGCTGCCGCCAGAACATATTTAACTGATCCTCAAGTCTGCTCAGCTTAGAGCATCTCCAATGGGCCGATGCAAACGGATTCGGAGCGACCGTTTGCGTCGCCGCGGTCGAAAAATGTGTCTGCACCCAAGCCCAGCGGCCCAACACATAGTGACCGGTCCGTCCGTGAAGACGCAAACGCGACGTATATTTGCGCCTCGGATGCGTCTCCACGGACGCTGTGCTGTCGCGCCGCGTGACCGCTCACTTTTCCCACGGGCCCGCCTGGGAGCGACCTGGAGGCCTGTTTCGACGCATCACTTCCGCGCCCATCGCTTTGGCGGTCTTCGCTTCCGCGTCTGTGCCACAACCTTTGCCATCAATGATGTCGTTTCCTCTTCTTCCCGCGCACTGGTGGGCAGCGGCTTGACTTCTGCGCCGCCATCAATGGCATCGTGTCCCCCGCGCGCCCCCGGCCATTTAAAAGGCGACCGACATAGTACCTGCCATCATCCACATCACCGACACCTCCGTTCCCACCTCACCTCTGCGTGCCGCCGCATCCATGGGGAAGAAGAAGCACGACGACTCTGAGGCATCCGGTAGTGTCGTCAAGAAGGAGATGCGACTGCACAGGGTGCCGCTCCCCGTCGATATGGCGTGGGTGCTGCAAGAAAATTGGGTGACATGCAACCGCTGGGGGGACATCCCGCCGGTGCCACGTCGTGAGTCGGAGAGGAGCGCCGAGATCCGGCGCGGGCGGCGGTACCTGCCACTGGACCTCCGCGACAATCCCGCCTTTCCGTGGAGTCAAATCAATGACACACATGATGCCAGACCGAGGAGGAAGGCGGGCTTCCTCGGCGACCGTGACTTCCTGTTTGAGCGGCCACCGCCGCCTCGTCGTTGAACACTACAGCTGCCGGCTCCTCCTGCGCCTCCGCGGGACGACGACGACGCGTTGGCCTACCACAATGAGGAGGTCAAGGATATGACCTCATCGCATGTGTCTTCCACGACTGACAGGCGGCCATGGCGGATGGCGGGAAGTTTGAGTTCCCGACGACAATGATCGACGAGGAGATCGAGAAGCTCGACGTCGTCATGTCGCAGGTGGACCGACCGTTGCTGCCGCCGCTTCCCCGGTACGCCACAAACATCATGACGCCATGCCTCACGGTGGACGAGGCCCTATAATAGGCGCTGCAGAACTCGGCCCCGCACCCTCCGCCACTTCCACCTCCGCCATTCAACCCGTGGGCTCCTCCACCTCCACTTCCACCACCGGCGGCACCAGCGTATGTTCTGCCGGTTGCAGACAGGCAGTGGCAGATACCAAACATTGTTTTGCTAGGGTAGCCGGCGGCGTATGCGCCTTTTAGTATTTTTTTTCCTGTATTCACTATGTAAATTATGTTTATTATGTTGCAAGAATGCAAAACCAAATTTTTTTTTGTCGTGCTGCTAGGGGCACCCCGGCACAAATGAACGCGTGATCGATTTCGACCATTTAAATCAACGCAAACGGACGCACGTGATCACTTTATGCGTCCGATATGCGTCGACCCGTTGGAGATGCCCACACTTGCTCTTTGCGAACATTCGCTTCCGAAATAATATCACACCTGTTCATCAGGCAACTTGTTTATTCGCTGCTGCAAGTCCCCCAGAATATCCCGACTCAAGACATGCAGTCTTTGGATACAGACTTGAGAAACGACATTTGAACATGAATTCTTGGATACAGACTTGAAAACTTCATTCGAATATAAATCCCATGGTATAATATTGGTGGTATATATATCTAATATTTGTTGAAAAGTAACATTTATGACATTTGTCACCAATTTTAGAGAGAGATCTAGGAGGGAGAGGATATATAGCACAATACCAATGCGTTGAGGTCAGCAGTGGCGAGCAAACAACACATTCATCCGTGAACACAATGGGCAAGGACAACGTATTGACAACTGGTGCCGCCGAGACATCACAAAACCAGCGGGGCATGCACGTCAGATTCGTTATGGGATAATTTATGAACTTCAGCTCTGCCGTAGCTTTCTAATTTCTGAAGGAACTGCAGGTCTGACTTCTGAACGGCTGATAATGTTAATTGGTCGAGAGACCATGTTGGCATTACAACTTGGCATGTCTAGACTCGGCCCAGCTATTTCAAAATGCTTCTTCAAACTAGGTTCCAGCATACTGAGTAATCAAACAAAACTAGACAACACGTAGATTGTGAGAAATTCAGAGTCGAAGACAAAATTTTATACCTCTGAGATATAGTTAGACATCACACAACATTGATCGCGAAACATCCATTTATATGATAAAAGTTCGTTTAATCGTTCAATTTACGGATTTTTCTTTAATATTCAGTGGCAACTCACGGTGTCTCCAAGCTTAGCTTAGAGAAGGCATCGAGCTTGTGTACGGTATAAATACACTACTCACCGCGGTAGCAAAGCTCATCATTACAGTTACATACTATACAAGTTGTCATCAATCTTGTAAAGCATAATCGCTAGCGATGGAGTACTCGCCGAAGTTAGCACTGCTCTTCGCTCTGTTGTCGGCGATGGCGGCCGCCGTCGTCACGGCCCAAAACTCGCCGCAGGACTTCGTGGACCTCCACAACGCGGCGCGCGCCGAGGTGGGCGTCGGTCCGGTGACCTGGGACGGCTCGGTGGCGGCGTGGGCGCAGGACTACGCGGAGACGCACCGCAGCGACTGCGAGCTTAAGCATTCTCCGCCGGGCCGGCCGTACGGCGAGAACCTCTACGGAGGAGCCGGTGGCGGGGCTAGCTGGTCGGCGGCGGACGCCGTGAATGCGTGGGTGTCGGAGAAGGCAGGCTACGACTACGGCAGCAACACCTGCTCGTTGGAGACGTGCTTGCACTACACGCAGGTGGTGTGGCGCAGCTCGACGGCTATCGGCTGCGCCCGTGTCGTCTGCGACAGTGGCGACGGCTTGTTCATCATCTGCAGCTACGACCCACCGGGCAACTTCATTGGGCAGAGCCCCTACTAGGGCTACCTCCCTACGACAAGTACAAAGGGCCGAGACCGTATAACCTATATATGGGGCCATGCATATGCGTATAGCTATGCATAAATAAAAATTGGGCTGCATGTGATCACAGTTTCACAGTTGTGATAATATAACGCCATAGTTTCACCGGCTATGGTATTGTCATATTATTATGTTTCATGTATAAGACTATGATGTTGTATTGTATTATTGTGCTAATAAATGAAAATATACGGTTCCATTGTGTTAACTAACGCATTTTACTACAGAACATCTCAATGTATACAGTCAAAAAACCTCATCGCATACCTCTCTCTCACCAAGGTTATGTCAAGCGCATGCCTAATAGTTTCGTTTTGGAATATTTTGTGAGCTTCCGGTCCCCCTTACTTTCAAATAAGGAAACAACTAAAAGACTGAAGAACAAACACATCACACGTATGCACCACTAGATTTTAACGTGGATATCCTCTCCAACAAGGAGAGGAAAAAAATCACGGACTCCAGTCAACAAAAGTTTACTATATCAAGAGTTTTTACACAACGCTGTGAGTTTTCAATGAACTGACAAACCCTATCCGACGGCTCACAAGGTATATATATTTATAGACGGAAATAAAGTTTTCTACCGCGGGGTATATAAATTCAGATCAAAACATAACAAACTCCATCTTGAGATAAATTTCGTCTCGTAGCATGAACAAAAACAATCTCGTGAACAACACAGAAAATAGTTTCGGCGCCAAACAACCACTTAGGCTAAAAAGTTGTACCAACTAAACTCGATCAAAGCTCAAACTCGGAAGCAAAAATTGGCTTTCTTATCATATCAATAGGATTATCGTGAGTACTAATCTTGCATATCTTCAGTTGACCTTGTGCAATAATGTCGCGAACATAATGGTATTTGATATCAACGTGACTCGTTTTTTTTTTTGAAACATTTGATCCTAAGTAAGGTATATGTCACTTTGATTGTCAAAAAAATGATCAATGCAAGATTTATCTCCACAAAGCTCAGCAAACAAACCTTTCAACCAAACAAACTCTTTATATAATTCAAAAATAGTCATGTATACAACATGATTAGTAGATGCAACAATGCAGTGTTGTCTTTCAACTCATAGCACATCCACCAACAGTAAACACATAACCTTTAAGGGACCTCCGCTTATCCAAGTCGGCATGAAAATCTGAATCCACATAGCAAGCGAATCCCTCACCAGTCTTGCCAAATTTTAAACAAGCGTTGGATGTGCCTTACCTAAAAATACAATGACCAACTTTTCAATGTTCTTTACCAGTATTAGCCATGTGTTGATTCACCAAACTCATAGCATATGATAAATCAGGACGAGAACAAACCCTCGGCACATCAAAGAACCAACAACACTAGAATATGAAACTAGTGACATGTACCGAAAATCTTCATCAATACTAGGAAAATTGCATCGATGTCAATTTGAAATGATGAGCAATAGGAGTACTAACAAAATTTGCATCACTGATAAGTGCATTTTTGAAGCATATTTACCTTATTTTTTTGCATGAGTAGTAACAGGATTCTGGGTTTTTACGGAGCTCACCCCCACATTTTATGCTTGTTTCCACGGAAACTCAAATTATAAAGGTATTGATAAACAAAATGCGTTGAGACGCTGGGCTACCCAACCCAAACGGTTATATCAGCCAACGAAACCAATTTAGTGTCTGCAGCCTTTATCCAAATAAACACAAACAAACACCGTCTGAAATAGGTTGGATCGTTGGGATGCCTTTAGTCACCTGATTGGCCGTGCCGTAACTTAAAAGAAGGTAAAGATGATATAAGCAGCAAAATGGCAACTGCAGAAGAAAATATACAGAAAGACTTGATGCAGTGTACTTTGGACTATACTCTGGGCCTCTGGCTCTGCACGTGCCGTGCACGGGGGAGAGCGGTGGTAGCTGGACTGCTGCCGCGCGTCCTGCACGTGTCAAGACGCATGCGCTGCCGGCTTGAGAGCGGCGGCGGACCGTCGGCAAAGCGGGCAGGACGCGCAACCGGCAGCACCGGCTAGGATGTGCCAGCGGTCGATGCAGAGAGGGTGGAAGACGTGGCCGCACGCCGGGATGGCCTTCACTTGCTCCTGGGCCTGCAGCTCCCCCAGGCACACCGCGCACACGTCGTCGCCCGTCGTGCCAGCGTAGGCGCGCACCGGGAGGGAGCACGCCAGCGCCGCCGGGTCCATGTCCGGGAGGGAGCCTCGGCATCGACGAGGAGGCGGAGAAGCGGGAGCAGAGGCGGCGCGCGGCGGCGGAGCACAGGCAGATGAGGAAGAGCGCGGCGAGGAGGATGACGAACGCGAGGAACGCCGGCGAGGAGGCGCTGCTACTGACACGGTGGCCGTCCGGGGCGTGGGAGGTGGCGGCCCTCGGGAACGGCAGCATGATCGATCCTCCTATATGTCTATCTCTATGCATGTGTCTGAGCAGGTGTAGAGTGATCATGATGCACGAGACTGTGCGTACGTGTAAGATCGAAGTAGTCGGGCTAGCTTAGCTAGCTCTAGCCGCGCCACCGATTAAGCTGGATCATGCGATGCGCATGACGACGTGCTACATCGATATCACTCTGGAAGTAAGCCAACGGACGGCAACAAGGTTCCATCGTGTCGGAGAGAGATCAATGACCGACCTGCCCATATCTGCTGAAACATGAACGCAGGAACGAATACAGTACGGCATCTGTGTGTGGAACACGGGCTGAATACATCGAATTGAACGAATACAGTCACGTAAGGTGCAGTACTTAGGTAGCGTAAAATGAAGAAGGGAAAGTCAGGGTATTGTAGGGAATCACTGTTTGAATTATATAGTACCGTAGCAGATTACTATAGATAGTTACTAAAAATAGTAATTATAGTCAGCTAGTTTTGATAGTAAGTAAGCATAGTAAATGGATGCCACACATATATATTGTCCAAGTAAATTTAGATCAAAAAAATTGTCAATCATGTAGACCGGAAGAAAGAAAGTTAGAGCAAGGTAGCTTACCTGACTTCCCTCAACGTTATAGGATCTCGTTCCCATTTTACGAGCATATGCAGTAGAAGCTTTGGTAGTGCTTTCTGCAATTTTCGCCCATACGGTTAGTGAAGCTACAAGTAAAGAGAATGAAAATTTTAAAATCCCAAGCCGAATTCCTTGAAAAACAATATAAGTTTCTTGTTTCCGAAACAGCCTAGATAATAGGGACGTATCCGGCCTATTATAATAGCATTTCTATCTCTACCACTATGAGTATTAAACCATGTATAAAACCAGTCTCTATATAGATCTGTGAAGCATGCCCGTATGGAATTATCCCAGAAGATACACTAACAACACTTCAGATATATTATGTTAAAGGACACGAAAAAGGTGTTCTTGAGTCTCGGGATCATCACAAAACTCACACGGTTCCACATTTTTTCCATCATTTCTATTGAGATTTTCTTTGATCACCAACCAAAAGAAAACTTTCATCCTCAAAGGTAATTTAATGATCCACATAACTCTAGAAGGAAAATCAACTCTTTTAGCTACTAAAAATGAGTACCTTTTAACAACATCTATAAAATATATCCCAAAACATAGTTTTTATCACATCAGCAAGCACCTTTTTACAACATCTATAAAATATATCCTTAATGGCTAGGGCTAGGTTTGCATTGAGTAAAAGTTGTTAGAGTTCAGTCTGTCACGCAGAAGTTCAGATGAACCTAGACGGAAGTTCAGTTAGAGATATATGGTAGTTCAGATATATTTGTTGGAGATATAACTATAAGATCAAGATCTTTCCCTGTTTATCTCTTTCTGTTATAACCTACCATGTACTTATCCTTTGCCGTGTTGGGCATATATAATGAACATGAAACCGATGGAAGTCCCCATCGTTCCCAAAACCTCTATCGATCATATGGTATCAGAGCTGACTTCCTAAAACCAATCTATGTGCCTCGCTCCTCCTTCCCTCGCCACCATGACAAACCCTTTAGCCGGCATCACCGTGAGCGAGAAGTTTACGAGAGCCAACCACCTCCTATGGCAGTCCCAGATTCTGCCTCCGATCCGCGGTGCTCGTCTATTGAGTTTTCTTGATAGCAAGACCAAGCCGACGTCGGAAACTATCACCGTCGAGAAGGACGGGAAATCAAGCAAAGAGCCAAACCCTGCCTATGATGCATGGGTGGCCACGGATCAGCAGGTCCTTACCTTCCTGCTCGGCTCGCTTACGCCGGACATCCTTGTCTCCGTCATCGGGATGGACACGGCAGCTGGCGTCTGGTAGGCAATCAAGGCGATGTTCGCCTCCCAGTCTCGAACGCGGGTCTCCAACTTGCGCGTCGCCCTCACCAAAACGAAGAAGGAGAACATGACGACTGCTGCCTTCTTCACCAAGATGAAAGGCTTCGCTGACGAGCTCGCTGCAGCGGGCCGACCCATCAACGATGATGAACTCGTCGAGTACCTCCTCGCCGGCCTGGACGACACCTACAACCCACTCTTTGCCGCCATTGGAGTCAACAGCGAGACGATCTGACCGTGAGCGAGCTGTACGCTCAGGTCTGCGCCTACGACAGCCGCATGGAGCTCCTCACCGATGACGCCTATGACAACACCTCTATCAACTCCATTCAGTGTGGGCGCGGAGGGCCACGAGGACGTGGCTACAATGGAGGACGTCGTGGCGGCCGCGGTGGCAACCGTAGTCACGGCCGCGGACAACGTGGCGGTACTGGCGGCAATACACGTCGCGGGCGTGGATGCAGGGGAACGGCAAGGACCGTGACTCTGTCTCCTGCCAAATCTGCGGGAAGCCAGACCATGAAGCATAGAAGTGCTTGCACCGCTACTCCGATGACGAAGGCGAAGAAGAGGAGGACAAGGGCGCCAATGCAGTGTCCTACGGAGTGGACACTAACTGGTATGGTGATACCGGTGCCACCGATCACATCACCGGTGAGCTCAACAAGCTCACTATGAAGGAGAAGTACCATGGTCGCGAGCAAATCCATGCGGCCAATGGACAAGGTATGAGCATTAGTCATGTTGGTCATGCAATTGTTAATACCCCCTCACAAAAATTACACCTTAAAAATGTCCTTCATGTCCCACATGCCACAAAAAATCTTGTTTCTATTCATCGATTTACTCTTGACAATGATGTTTTTATTGAATTTCATCCTTGGTGTTTTTATGTCAAGGATCAAGCCATGAAGAGGGTTCGTCTTAAGGGTAGATGCACACGAGGCCTCTATCCCTTGATATCATCATCGCCAGTCAAGAATAAACAAGTTTTTAGTGCTACCAAGCCTTCAGCTTCATGGTGGCATAGTCGTTTAGGTCATGCTTCTTTTCGAATAGTTCAACAAGTTCTTAGCAAGTATGAGCTCCCATTCTCAAGTAAGCCTAGTCTTGAGTCAGTTTGTGATTCCTGTCAAAGAGAAAAAAGTCATCAACTCCCTTATGAGAGATCCACTAGTGTATCCACTGCCCCTCTCCAACTTGTGTTCTCCGATGTGTGGGGACCTGCACCTAGTTCAGTAGGGCCATACAACTATTATGTAAGATTCATTGATGAATTTAGCAAATTTGTATGGATTTATATCCTTAAGAAAAAGTCTGATGTGTTCCAAATTTTTCACAATTTCCAACAACTTGTTGAACGACAATTCAATACAAAAATTCTTGCTCTACAATCTGATTGGGGTGGTGAGTATGAGAAGCTCAACTCTTTTTTTTTTTCAAAAAATCGGCATTGAACATCATGTATCTTGTCCACATGCTCATCAACAAAATGGATCAGCTGAACGCAAGCACCAACACGTTGTAGAAGTAGGGCTTGCTCTCCTTGCCAATGCATCCATGCCTTTAAAATTCTGGGATGAAGCTTTCCTCACTGCAACATATCTCATCAATATGCTTCCCTCCAAAATCATTGATCATGATACACCAGTCAAAAAACTACTCCACGAAACACCTGACTATGCCTCTCTTCACATCTTTGGTTGTGCTTGTTGGCCTAATCTTAGACCATACAACAAACGCAAACTTGCTTTTCGATCAAAACAGTGTGTTTTTCTTGGGTATAGTCCAGTGCACAAAGGTGTCAAATGTCTAGATGTCACCTCCGGTAGGGTCTACATTTCACGTGATGTAGTTTTTGATGAGACAGTCTTCCCTTTTGCTCACCTTCATCCCAACGCTGGTTATCTACTTCGTCGAGAAATTGTTCTTCTACCTGAGCATCTTCGAAATTCATCGGTGTCATCTCATGAGGGGGAAAACATTGCAACGATCTAACACCTAATGACTCTAATATGCCTGGTATTTTAAGTTCACAGGCACATCAAACTGCAGGAGAAAATTGCATGCAAAATGGTGCAGAAATCAACCCAAAAGGAGCTGTACAAACTCATGTACAAGAAGCTGCAGCTGGCACTGGACACGAGGCGGATCCGCCTAGGATCACGGAAGAACATTCTGCTGACAGCGAATCCTCGCCGGGATCTGCGCGCGCGTCAGGGACATCAGGCCATCGGTCGGCGAACTCCCGCTCTTCTCCGCGCCAGTCCAGCCGCGCCATGTCGCACGGTCCCGCCACCACCCAGCGATGGTCCCCTGCATCCTCCTCCACTCACGCGTCAAGCCACCAGGAGACTGCCACGCAGGGGTCAGGCGGGACCAGCCCTGCACAAAACGACGAGGCCCCGATAGCAGGATCTTCTCCACCTGGTCGTGCAGGGCGATCTGGAGCAGGATCCAGAGCAGACGGATCCTTTGTGCTGATACCTCCTGCACCACAGCCTGCGCCTACCCACAGGACAAGATAAAAAACTGGTAATATCAAACCAAAACTTTACACGATGGTACTGTTCGTTATGGATTATCCTGCTCATCTAATGAACCTAAAAGTCTGCAAGTGGCATTAGCAAATAAAAATTGGAAGCAAGCTATGGATGATGAGTACAAAGCTCTCATGGATAATAAAACGTGGCATCTAGTACCATATAAAAAGGGTAGTAATTTAATAGACAGTAAATGGGTGTATAGAATAAAAAAGAAAGATGGTGGCTATTGATAGATATAAAGCTAGGCTAGTAGCAAAAGGCTTTAAACAACGCTATGGTATAGATTATGAAGATACATTTAGCCCTGTTGTAAAAGTTGCTACTATTAGACTTGTTCTATCTATTTCAGTGTCTAAAGGATGGAGTTTGAGGCAACTAGATGTAAAGAATGCGTTTCTTCATGGCGTTCTGGAAGAAGAGGTCTATATGAAGCAGCCACCTGGCTATGAGAATCCCAATGCACCTTATCATGTGTGCAGGCTTGACAAGTCACTTTATGGGCTCAAACAAGCACCAAGAGCTTGGTTTTCCAAGCTGAGTTCAAAGCTGCAAGAACTTGGTTTTCTGGCATCTAAGGCAGATACATCACTATTTATATATAACAAGTCAAGCATCATTATCTTTGTGCTAGTTTGTGTTGATGACATTATTGTTACTAGCTCCTCCAACAAGGCCATCACGTCACTTGTTCAAGATCTACAATACTTGACTCTCACCAGGCCAGATATTGGTTTTTTATGTTAACAAGGTATGCCAGTTCCTTCATGCACCCACTACTGTTCATTGGACAACAGTAAAGAGAATATTGAGATATGTCAGTGGAACAGTAAGTTTGGGACTAACCTTCAGAAGATCATCCTCTACATTAGTGAGTGCCTTCTCAGATGCTGATTGGGCAGGTTGTGTAGATGACATGAGATCTCCAGGCGGGTTTGCTGTTTATTTTGGGCCCAATATTATTTCCTGGAGAGCTAGGAAACATGCAACAGTATCAAGGTCAAGTACAGAAGCTGGATACAAATCTCTAGCAAATGCTACAGCTGAAATTATATGGGTTGAGTCTCTATTGGGAGAACTTGGAATCCAAAGGAAGCAAACATCATGTTTGTGGTGTGATAATATGGGTGCTACCTATCTTTCTACCAATCCTATATTTCATGCTAGAACTAAACATATTGAAATATATTTTCATTTTGTAAGAGAAAGAGTAGCAAACAAACAACTAGAGATTAGATTCATTCCATCTAGAGACCAGATGGCAGATGGCTTCACCAAAGCATTACCAACTCGGCAGTTTGAAGAATTCAAGTACAATCTCAACCTGAAGAGAGTTGTGACTGGGGAGGGATGTTAGAGTTCAGTCTGTCACGCAGAAGTACAGATGAACCTAGACGGAAGTTCAGTTAGAGATAGATGGTAGTTCAGATATATTTGTTGGAGATCTGATCGAACTATAAGATCAAGATATTTCCATGTTTATCTCTTTCTGTTATAACCTACCATGTACTTATCCTCTACCGTGTTGGGCATATATAATGAACGCGAAACCGAAGGAAGTCCCCATCGTTCCCAAAACCTCTATCGATCATAAAAGTACCTTTTTTATGCATTTTAATCTAACCGTCTGTTGCCAAAGACATCTTTGTTTTCCTACCTCTAGATCCACTTGCACAAGAGTCTAACATTCTCGAGGTGCACATTTGTCACCTGATCTTTTGGTTGGCAAACATCCGGCCATTTAACTAAAAGATACTTTTTTTTATCATTGTGTTTTTGTTGCGAAAGAATACGAGGCCTAAAAAAATCATATCTCTTTTTTTTGCGAAACTGAAGAAATCATATCTTTTAGGACCCCTTACAAAATAATAAAGAAAGAGATCACATAACTTGTTATATATTACTTAAAGAAGCTTCAAGCAAAATAAGCCTATATCCTATCAAAGTAATATTACCTTTCCAGCTATTTTTTCTTTTCTACTCTATCCTCAATACCTTTACAATCGCTATTCAACAAGCTTCATAATGCATAGGGACCCTCTAGTACATCTTATTTCAGTTTATACATGTTAGTTCTGATAATATGGAAGATTTGTAACTTTGTTTCAGAATCAGCGTGGCACATCCTACCTTTCTACTTGTATCATTGTGACTGTTACATCCTAACGTAATACACCTACTTCATGGCGCCCAACCAACTTCCCTTTTTGTTTTGCAGGTGAATAAGAGATTATATTTACCAGAGAGGATTACAAGCAGTCTCAAAGATGGAAACAAGGTCATTAGGGCAGGATAAGCAGACCTATTTTAAGGAATTATGTAGGGGAAGGGGAGTTGAGCAGTACTACAATGTATTCACGAATGAATACTCATCAGTAAAAATATCATACTTACAGCTGTTGAACAATATGTTCTCGTGGGCGAGCTACCACGTAAACTCGTCAAGTAGTCGCCCCTTGCTAATTTTGAGGTCCCGAATAACAATCATTTATCTCATGAAGTAATCATGGTTATAGCTTCAGAGCAATAAAACTCTAGTCTGTGGCTGGCAGAGGTTGACGGAGATAGTTGAGTGGCCGAGAACACCAATCAATCTTGAACTTTAAGTGATCATTTAAAAAAAGTAGCCTAAACACTGGAAAGCGGGGGGGGGGGGGGCAATAGCCCCTTTTCTAGTTATCTTATTTACAGTTGTATTAACAGTTGCCTCTCACTTCAAAGCATTATGCCCAACAACAATAAATTATCTAGGGAGTTCCCGTTTGAATAATTGAACATTTCCGATGCTTCGCCGGACATCAACTTCACTGGTGCTAGTTGTGCGAAGATATCTTCAAACATATCTAGAATTGATAAGCAAAATAACCACTTCTCCAGCTCCGTCCGGGCTATGGTTATTAATGGTGCACAATAATAAACTCTTTGGCAACCTACCAGCCAAGGTGACCAAGCTCAAGTAACTTATAGAGCTTTCAATATCTGCTAACAAGATAAGTAGATCCATACCAATGTCAATCGGATTATTGTTGAAACTCATGTTACTTAACCTCAACAACAATAATATATCATGTGCAATACTTTCATTGTGCATTGGGATGATTTCATCACCGGCAGTCCTTGATTTGTCCAATAGTGCTCTCACCGGTGGCATTCCACCTGACTTGGGCAATATCAATTTCAATATCTTAATTTTCAATTTAACCAGCTCAATGGGGAGGTGCCTCTCTCGGTGCTAAACAGAGAGGACAACGACAACTTTCTTGGCATTGGCGGGCTTAATATAGTGATATTTTTAAGTATATTTCTAGAGTAACGTGTGTCGGGGGGGGGGGGGGGGGGCATGAGTCCCCTTCGCCGTAGAAAAGCTCTGCCACTGCCATACATTCCCACTAACCTTTTCTACTTCCATTGTTGATATGCCATAAATTCAATGATGCATACTCTTACTTAATAATATTGGCATATACTTTATTCTGATCATAAAATCCATATTTTTGGCATCAAATAATAATATTATGTTTGTATTTTCTTAAGTCGCTAATTATTATCATGTGTTAATGGATGGAACACAAATATTTGGCCATTGGTACCTATCAATGTATGCCCTTGCTCTTGAATGTCAATGCTTCTTTTATATTGTAAGAGACGATGCTTGCACAATTGTTTTTCATATACGAACCTTTGAAAAAAAAATTAATACATGAATATAGCTTACGTTATGCTTTATGAAAAGGTGGTTCAATTTTTTTTATTGTTCCTATATATGTACATAGCTTAGCAAATTGTGTTGCATACTAGAACCTTAAAAGATGTTGAAATATGAAGATGATGTACCTTATGCTTTAAACAATAGGTTTACCTTTGTTTCTCTCTTAAGTACATAATAGATTTCCTTTCGTGACCTCTTATAAGTATATGTAAAGGACATGTGGAGTTGCTTTTTATCCTTCTTCTTTTTTTCTTTTATTTGTAAACTACATATAGTAGTTTTCTACCTTTCCTTGTGATTTCAGTTTGCATGCGCCAGTGATTCCTTGTTGCAATAGGTATACCTTACACACCATTATCAGTTAGTACTAAATGAAATTTAAGTTAAAATGTTCATGTTATAATATCATCACTGCAAACTGATTAGGACACGCCGTAGACTGTGATCATGATGACACAATACCAATCAGACTCATTATTGTTGGTACTGCAATTAAATTACTTCGTAAATCAGTTGCGTAGTTTGATAGAGATTGTTGAGGGGTCCAAGAACACCAATCAAGGTTAAACATTGAGTAATGCTGAAAAATTAGCCTCAAATATAGAATATATGTATGGAATTTTCTACAGGCACTTGCTGAATTTGCTTGTTTGGAACTCCATTGCTAATTACTTGTTTCTCTTTCACTAAGTCTGCATTGTGGTAGTGTTTGATTTATAGAAGGGTGTTCAAGTAGCTAACCAGGAACAGTTTCGATCTCTCTCTATGGTTGTGATCGGCTTCGCATGCGTTACTTAATTATGATAGTCCGCTGGTGCCAAATTCACCATAAAAGAAGAAGGATCATTTGACGTTTCAATGATATATTATGATTATTAATTATGATATATTATGATTATTCCAACAAGTCGATGATCTCTGCGGGAATGACGTGTCATCATGAGGTGAAACATATGAAATGGGATAAACCTATCAAAATTATAAGGAAAACAATGGACATCCAATTTTAGTAGGAAAAAGAATCTAACAATTTAGAATTTGAAAATTAAGTACACATATATAGATAAGTCACTCATTGTGGATGGAGTAGTAATACCCTCATGGTTGGCCTTTTACAATGGAAATTTCTTAGCAGGGTATCATAGGCAAAATACGTATGCACAGCACTATAGTTAATGAAGAGATACAATGCTGTTGTTTTTTTTAGCTACAAGCAACACCATTTCTAGCCCAATCGCATGTACGCATATCTCACATGTATGTATATCTAAAATATCTTTAAGTATAGATAGAACCTAAAACATAATGAATTGGAGTGGTTGCATTTAAGAACCACTGCCAATGATAACATGCTAAGAGTCAATCCACTGTGAAATGTCTAAGATGTGGTCAAAATTGAATTTTAAAATACGTCAATCGCGATGAGATTGTATTAGCGATTTTTATTTCCTTAAGGCTTGCGCTGTGTAAATTGAATACTAAAATGCGTCAATCGCGATATATTTTCATTCTGGGTTTAGTCAAAGTCAAACTTTGTAATTTTTTTATTTAATACTTGGGAAAAATATCAACATTCACAATGTAAAAAATCAGACTATTAGAGTCGCCGTAACCTATATTTTCATACTATATGCATCTGGTATTATGGTTGTTGATATTTTTTCCTAGTATATTTTTGGTCAAACTTAATAATGTTTAACTTTGAAAAAAATCTAGAGCACGAACTAAATAAAAAATTCTAGAACACGAACTAAATAATAATGTTTTTCCTATATTTTTGGTTAAACTTAATAATGCTTATTGTATTCATAAGGTTGTCCTTCTCCGTGCCCACACAAAGTAAATACTCCGATCAGCCACTTGACAGATAAGCCATTCTCACAATAACCCAAGTGTTTTTCAGTGCGCTCTTCTGGAGTATTGATGCTGCACATATTTTGAAACTTGAAGAAAAAGAGAGATAAATGAATCTCTGGACCGTAAAGGTCAGCAGCCTCGAATATACTCGGGAAAAATAGCCATGGGATGACGGAAAACTTAATCGGGGTAACTTTGACCAACTTGGTCTGCACTAGTATACAGTACTCCCTCCATTCCGGTTTATTGGGCTTATTAGAGCCAGCGTTGTGACCTAGGTAATCACTGATTGGGTGATCTTAATCGTTTAGAAACAATGGTAACTATGCCTTTTGTATCGATCCATGCAGTAGTTAAGGTGAGAAGTGGAAAGAGCGGGGTCAGGGCCACCGTCCTGGCTGAAAATGAGCGCTTGCATTGGCGTTCTTAATTGCTTCCTCTAAATTAAGTGTAAGAACATGTCCATTGCCCCATGTGTGGTTTTGGTAATTGATGACAATCCCTATGAACTAACGGTTGCATTGAGAATCTATCTTAGGTCGAGTTCATAGCCATGTGTTGGTCTCAAGGTTGCAAGATGGAGAAGATGGAGTACAATGACGAAGACGGTGTCGAAGAGAGACGAAGACCGTGTTGAAGATGAAGAGAGATGAAGACGGCGTAGAAGATGGATGAAGACGGTGGCGTGCGTACAAGATGGATGAAGACGGTGGCGTGTATGTTGGAGGAAGATGGTGGCATGTACAATGATGAAGAGAGTGAAGACGGAGCTTGCCGACTCGAGAGGAACGCGCAAGGATAAGGTTTGTGCTCGATAGGATAGTGGGTTGCATCATCGGAGAGAGCTCAAACCTTGCATGCATTGCATCGTGTTTTTTTGGTTGTTCTTGGTTCTTATCCATGAGATGTTCGAGAGGTTGTGTTCATTCTCATGACAAGCTCTAGCTCATCGGAAACGGATTCCGGATGCATCGCATGTTGCTTGTGCGAGGGTGATGATTTTCCCGATATACCGTGTTGAGAGGTTACACCTCTATGACCATGAGAAAATCATCACTCACTATTTTCCTTGTTTTCACCTTGTTATTAGGTAGCTCTTGTCGCCCTCTTTCCGGCAAAATTTGTTTCACCTCTCATTTGGATCTTCCTAGCTCAAGATATTGCATTTTGCGTACGACGCCATATTTGAAAAAGGAGGAAGAAAAAAAAGGGGCCGGTACTACCGCCCGGGCTTCCGGCCCAGGTACCGCATCAGTCTCTAAACCTTGCTGGACTCACTGCGGTACCAGGCCGGTACTACCGTACCGTTTACTGTACCGGCCCGGTACCTGAACGGTACTACCGGCCCAGCCCGCTTTCCTTTTTTTTTCTCTTAGCCGCTGCTGCCTCCTGCTCTTCCTTCCGCGTGGGCCGCCTCCCTCCTTCGGCCCAGCTAGCCCCGCAGCCAGCCACTGCTCCCCCTGCAGTGGGCCGCCGCACCCTTACAGCCCAACAGCTATTGCCGCCTCCACCCGCCTTGGGCCTCACCGCCCTCGCCAGCCCAGCAAGCTGCCGCCGCCACGCGCGCCGACCATCGCCCGCATCCCGCTCGCGCTCGATCTGGCGGGAGATCGAGGCAGCCGATCGGCGAATGGCTCCCTCCCTCGATTCCCGCGCGCGCGCCTCGCTCGTTCCCGCTCACCTGCACGTGCGCGCTGTCTGCCCGCTGGCCCCACGTGATGTTTTGCTGCATGCGTCTCTCTCTCCCGTTTCTGTTTTTGCTCAGATTTTCACACAAGCGGTAGTACCGCTCCTGGATTTTGAGAAAAACGGTAGTACCGCTTTGCACAGCGGTAGTACCGCTTTGGGGTGAATCTGACCATTTTCTCAGCCCCAACAACTATATTTTGGGCCCCCTATTTATACCCCTCTTCCACCTCCGACCCAACCACTTCTTCCCCTCCATTCTCTCTCCTCCATTGTTGACCTTGAGTTGTTTCTTCGTCCTCTTGATCCCCCCACTATTTCTTGCATATTTTTGGGGGAAAGGAGAGAGGAGATCTAGATCTAGAGCTTCACCAATTGAATCCCTCTCCAAGTGAGGGGATCTTGCTAGATCTTGATCTTGGAGTTATTTGGTGTTTCTCCACATATTTGTTCTTCCTCCCTTATTCCCCCAATAGCTTTTGTAGCTTTGTTGGAATTTGGGAGAGAAGAACTTGGGCATCTTAGTGGTGTTCTTAGCCATTGCATTAGGTGCATCGGTTTGGGTTCTCCCCAGGGTTTCGATCTCGTAGAGGGTGTGTTTGACCTTAGTGGTGTTCTTGTAGCCTTTGTGGCCTTGTAGCCTTTGTGGCCTTGTAATCTTTGTGGCGGTGTAGCCTTTGTGGCGTTGTTGCCTTTGTGGAGTGTGGTAGCCTTTGTGGTTTTGGAGCCGGTTGTGGCGCGTTGGTGTCTTGGTGGCTTTGTTGCCGGTGTGGCGTGTTGTAGCCTCTTGTGGCCTTGTACTTGAGAGCCTCCGTGTTGTGGAGTTGCCTCAAGCTTGATACTTGGGAGTTTGCCCAAGCTTATACGGGTTCGGTGACCACCCTCAAGGGTCCCTTAGTGGATCGAGGCTTACCCCTTGGAGGAAAGGGTCGAGGAGAATACGGTGGCCCTAGTGGCTCATTGGAGTGCCTCGTGCTTCCACACCGCTCCAACGGAGACGTAGCACCCTTGGGTGTGAACTTCGGGATACATCGTCGTCTCTTCGTGCACCGGTTACTTCTCAACCCAAGCTCCTTTAACTATGCGCTTTACATTGTGATATCTATCATGCTTGATGCTATACCTATCTTGTTATCACCTTGTTGCTCATCATGCTAGCATAGGTTGTTGGTGCTCTTAGGCAAACCCCTTGTTGATATGCTTTGAGCTAAACTAGTAAACACATGTGTAGTTTTATTCCGCCTAGTTTAGCTCTCAAGTAGAAGTTTTTATACACCGCCTATTCAGCCCCCCCTCTAGGCGACGTCCTAGTACATTCATTAAGTGCATGCATTGGATGGTTACATTTGTTTTGCATGCAAGGAAAGCGGGATTACATGAATTAATCATGTATTAATTACCGAATTGAGCCTAATTCCTTGGTATATTTTCAAATTCACAATAAGCCCAGTAAACCGGTATAGAGGGAGTAGCACGTAGCTCAATGGCCAGCCTCGATAAGCCACCGAGTGAGGGACCGATCAGTAGAGTGGAGTGGTACTGCCCGGAGGAGACTGGAGAGAGTCGCCTCCCCGGAAGGATCAATGGCTGATCGCCGCCCTGTCCGTGACTCTTCCTGAGCATGGAGTTTGAGGCTGGCGCTGACCCGTGTATCTCTCCTTCCTCAGTCACGTGTACACCAACGACGGTGTGCACATGACACTCGAGTTCCCGGCGGCCGACGGCGTCTCTCCTCCGTTCATCATCGGGTACGGGGAGATGCCGCAACCCGTCGCTGCTGATCCCGACGGTGCAGCTGTGATTGCTGGAGGTGGCGGCGGCGAGGATGACGAGCCGAAGGAGCCGGTCGTCATCGACCCTCCTGCTCCGCCCGCGTAACCTAAGAAGTGAGGCGTTCTGCTATGGCCGGCTGGTGGCAGTGTCTTCGGACGCATTTGGTAGCCTTCATCCCCCTTGACTCGCATGGGGGAGCAATTTTCGGCCCGTTTGGATGCCTGGGCCGAGCCGCGTTGTCGCATGAAACAGTTCTCAAAGCACCCCTGGGACATGCCCTGGAGGAACGTCCGGAATGACAGTTTCTCCGGGACCAGGCCCGTTGCGGCCAGAAGGCTGCACGCGTGGGGAACGGAGGCGGAGACGCCGCGTCCCTTCGGGAACACGCGCCATAATTAGCCTCACCGCTCCCCTCTCCTTCCTCTCACTCGTGACCGCAGTCTCACCTCCCCCAAACTGTCACATCACCCGGCGGTTCCCCTCCCGCCGACCAATCCGCTGCACCGACGCAGGGAGGAGCACCGTTACCGGAGGAGGAGATGTTGGTGACCAGGACCTCGACATCGGCCACAATCTGCTACGCAGTCCTCATCGACATCTCATCTTCGCCCGCAACCTCGAGCTCGTCCTCGGCCGGAAGAATGGCGGTAAGGACCTCTCCTTCTCACCTTCGTACTCGTTCTATTCAAATATGCCATTCTCGGGCATTTCCGAGGACATGCACATTAGATCTGCTAGGGTTTCGTTAGGATAGCGGTCGGATTGACATTTTGCATGGTGTTCGTCCCCATTTCTTGCAGTTCTTGTCTAGTTCTTGCATTTCACGGTGTCGATTTGCTTAGATCTGTTACTATAGTGTCGGATTGCGGTAGATCCTTCCTAGACCGGCCTTTGGATTGCTTAAACTGGCAGATCTTACTGTGCATGCATTGAGGGGAAGGGTTTTTTCTGTTCGGGTTTACCATGTTGTCATTGTTGTGCGAAAAGTTGAGCTGAGTCGCGCTAGTTTGTTCATATGCAAGAGGAGTGGGAGGACTTGAAGAAGGAAGTTGCAATGCTCAAGAACATGCAGCGAACACAAGCACAAGTTATGATGGCTATGAAATAAAAATGGGAGGCAGAAAACAGGCTTTGGAGGCTGAGAAGAGAAAGCTAGAGTATGACATATACGATCTGCTTCAAGTGAACTTTGCAATCAAGGACAAGCTCAAGAGGATCAGGGATACTTGTGACGAGTGATGAATGTGATGTAGATGTAGTACCGTCTGAGAATTTGTAATGTGACCTAAGTACAATTTGTAATGTACCCTAAGTACCACTCGTAATGTACTCAATGCCAAGTGCTAATTGTGTTGTTTCTTCATTGAACTAGGCCAATGATTATTACCTGGGATCATAGTATGAGGAGATGATTGATCAGAACCTATTGAAAAACAACGTAATGTATGGTAGAGTATTGGATCGCACGCCTCATCCAGGGCTGCATCCTTGTATATATTGATGTTGTCGTACAGTACAAGGCAAAGGGATATATACATGGTAGTGCTAACCTCTAGCTAATTACAAGGGATTCTAGTCTAGATATGTTAGGTACAACCAACTATACAATCACGTCAATATTATGTTTAATATACTCCTCAAGCTCAACCGGTTCCAACAAGTTGAGATTGTGTCTGCATGCCTCAAAAGCTGGTAGTGCAAGAGGCTTTGTAAAGATGTCTGCCACCTGATCTTTGGAGGAGATGAATTTAACCTGAAGTTGCTTTCGCGCCACTCTTTCACGAACAAACTGGACGTCAACCTCAATGTGTTTAGTACAAGCATGAAACACTGGATTAGAGGATAGATATGTCGCCCCAATGTTGTCACACCACAGAATAGGTATTCTTTCATGAGAAATCCCTAGCTCCTTGAGAAGAGACTGTACCCATATAATCTCAGGTATCGCATTGGCTACTGCCTTATATTCAGATTCAGTACTTGATCTTGAGACAGTGGCTTGCTTCCAGCCCAATCAGCATCGGAGAAAGCAGACAAGAGTGTATCAGGTGTGCTGGGGATACTCAGTCCATGGCCAATGGTGAGCTTGACAAAGCGAAGTATGCATTTGACCGCAGTCCAACGAGGATCACGAGGGGCATGAAGGAACTGGCAGACTTTATTCACAGCAAATGATATATCTGCCCTGGTGAGTGTCAGGTACTGCAGTCCACCAACTATACTGCGGTAACGAGTGGCATCATCAGCACTAAGAAGGGCACCCTCATGAATCGAGAGCTTATCAAGGACAGTCATAGGAGTCGTCGCATGTGTACACTTTAGCATATTGGCACGCTGAAGAAGATCCATGGATACTTCCTCTGTGTAAGAACAAGGCCGGAGCACGTGTGATGTACCTCAATACCAAGGAAAAAATGAAGCTTACCAAGGTCCTTGACAGCAAACTCAGCTCGCATGGCAGTAATCAGACATTGAGTGGCAACAGGAGAGGAACTGACAACAATAATGTCATCCACATAAACCAAGAGGAACATAGTGAAGCCAGGCTTGGTGAATATGAACAGTGAGGTATCAGCTGCAGAGGAGCGGAAGCCAAGAGAGCCCAATACAGAACTGAGGCGGGCATGCCATGCGCGGGGGGCCTGCTTAATTCCATAGATAGCTTTCCGAAGATGACACAAGTGAGAAGGACGAGTAGCATCCTCAAACCCAGGTGGCTGGCGCATAAAAACCTCCTCCTCAAGAACTCCATTTAAGAATGCATTCTGGATATCAAGTTGTTGCAGATGCCAACCACGAGACACAGCCAATGACAGGAGAAGGCGGATGGTGGTAGGCTTAACCACCGGGCTGAAGGTGTCTTCATAGTCCTGACCATAGCGCTGCCGAAACCCCTTTGCGACTAGGCGCGCTTTATAGAGCTCAATAGAACCATCCAAATTTCTCTTGATCTTGTACACCCACTTGGAGTCAATAATGTTCACACCAGGACGAGGAGGTACAAGATTCCAGGTTTGCTGAAGTGCAGAGAATTCTGTGTCCATTGCAGCTTTCCATTGAGGACTGCGGAGAGCTTCACGTAGATCGCGTGGTTCAGCTGATGCTTGCTCAGCTGCATTAGCCATGCAGATGGTATTCCAAGCCACAGTACCGTTGGTACGTTGTTTGGGCTGGCGCAGTCCATGCTGGAGACGCGTAACGGGCCGAGGCGGGGCGGGAGCTAGCGACAGAGGGGCAGCAGGCACCACAGGCGACGAAAGGTCATGGGCCGGTAGCCCACTGGGCGGTGTGAACTTCAAGCGACGCGGGGTAAGGACAGAGTCCTGGGCGACGAGGCGAGAGTGGGTCGGCGTCCCGGGGCTGGCGGAGGGCCCAGCATGGGGAGGCACGGGCAGCGAGGTGCGATCGACGTGATCAGCGCCCTCCTCATGCAGATCGACATGAGCTTCACGGACCAGTAATTCCAGGCGAGCGCCACGTCCATTTCCTGCACCGTGGTTAGGCAATAATAGCGACGTATGTGCAATATCATCAAATTGTCCAATGGAAGGGGATGCATGATTAGTAGTGTCATGTGGTTGGGTGGGTAATTGTTAAAAAGGAAAATTCCCTTCATCAAAGACGGCATCACGAGAAATATAGATTCTGTTTGTGGGGACATGTAAACACTTATACCCTGTGTGAAGAGAGCCGTACCCTAGGAACACACATTTCTTGGAGCGAAACTCCAATTTCTTGGAGTTGTAGGGGCAGAGATGAGGCCAACACGCGCAACCAAACACGCGGAAGAACGTGTAGTCGGGGGCCTCACCAAGAAGACGCTCTAAGGGGACTGCATATGGATGACACGGGTAGGGAGCCTATTAATGATAAAACATGTTGTGGTGAAGGCATCACTCCAAAAGCGAAAAGGAAACGAGGCATGAGCAAGAAGGGTCAAGCCCGTCTCAACAATGTGGCGATGTTTGCGCTCGGCTGTACCATTTTGTTGGTGTGTATGAGGGCAAGATACCCGATGAGAGATGCCAATGTTGCTAAAAAAACGATCAAGTTTAATATACTCGCCTCCCCACCAGTCCGTTTGCAAATGAATAATTTTCTTATTAAGAAGACGCTCAACATGGTTTTGGAATTGCAGGAAAATATCAAAGACATCACTCTTGCGTTTAAGAAGATATAACCATGTAAAGCAACTATAGCCATCAATAAAACTTACATAATAAGTGTGTCCACTAACATAAGTTTGGGCAGGACCCCATACATCGGAGTAGATTATTTCAAGTGGTGAAGAAACTACATGACTCGAAAGGGAAAAAGGCAACTAATGACTCTTGCCTTGTTGGGAAGCATCACAAATTACATTATGACTCAAATCTGATGAAGGAAGTTGGCGATGACTCAAAATGTGCTTGACTATAGGTGTAGCAGGATGACCTAAACGACAGTGCCACTGATCATGTGACACCTTTATTCCACCGAAAACATGTTTGGATGAAGACTTGTCAAGCCGGTAGAGACCGCCATGGCACCGACCACTAAGCAGAATTGCCCTCGTGTGCAGGTCCTTAACAAGAAAAAAATCGGGGTGAAACTCAATGAAAAATCTATTATCAATAGTGAAACGATGAACGGACAAGAGACTACGGGTGACACATGGAACATGCAAAATACCTTTAAGATGCAGTGATCTAGATGGAGTAGGAAGCTTAGAATGGCGAATATGATGTATGTGCATACCATTATCGTTTGCTGCATGGACCTGATCGGTGCCGGTGTAGGTGTCCCTCACGGTGAGCTTGTCGAGGTGGTTGGTGAGGTGGTCGGTCGCGCCGGTATCCGTGTACCAGCCGGAGTCGACGTTGTAGGCGCCAGTCTGTCCATGAGTCGTCGCTGCATCAACTTGACGCTCCCTGTACCGACCATCATTGTCGACTCCCAGGTAATTTTGCTTGAACCGCTTGAAACAACTCGAAGCTTTGTGGCCGGGCTTGTCGCAGATCTGGCAGATCGGCCTGTTCCCGCCACCGCCACCTCCGCCGGACGGACGTGCACCGCGGTCACCATCTCCACGTCCATCAGAGCCACGGTAGTCACCACCGCCACGATAGTCACCACCTCCGCCACGGTAGCCCCCGCCTCCACCGTCGGAGCGAGATCCTCCCCCTCCACTAGAACCGCCAGACGGCTTGGGAGCGAAGGTAGGCTGTGGTGTAAACCGCGGATCAGGGCCGCGGTAGTCACCAGGGCATCCGCCTGATTTGCCCTGGCTGCGGTAGGAGGCGTTCGTGGACTAAAAACCACCGCGATTGCCACAAAGCTGGGCCTTGAGCGCCTCAACCCGCTGCTCTGTGTTTAACAGCTGAGCATACAGATCGCAGATGGATATCGGGGTGGTGCGGTTGGAGACTACCTCAAAGAGGGAGTCGTAGTCGTCATCAAGCCCGAACAGCACGTATGCGACGAACTCTTCCTG
This sequence comes from Lolium rigidum, assembly GCF_022539505.1. Taxonomy (NCBI): domain Eukaryota; kingdom Viridiplantae; phylum Streptophyta; class Magnoliopsida; order Poales; family Poaceae; genus Lolium; species Lolium rigidum. The sequence goes on from NC_061509.1 coordinate 275,376,054, forward strand.
CCGAAGAGGGTAGCCGATCTCCGTCAGAGTGTCGGAGAGCGTCTGGATTTTGTTGAAGTAGTCCAACGCCGACATGTCCAGCTTCTCCAGATCATGGAGTTGCCCGCGAATGGCCATGTATCTCGCGGTAGTCTGCGAGGAGAAGCTCGCTGCAAGAGCCGCCCAAGCTTCGGCGGCGGTAGTGGCGAACATGATCATCCCCTGGACGCGCTCGGTGGAGGTAGACAAGATCACGGATAGAATTGCCGCGTCCTGTTGATGCCATGCCGTGAACTCGGGGTTGTAGAGGCGCCGCGGAGCCTGAGTATCGTCCGTGGCCTTGGGGTTGTCGATCTCCTCCGAAGGGTAGGGAAAGGAGCCCTTGACGAAGCCCAGAAGAAGATGACTCCAGAGCGTGTGCATCACCTGCGTACGCCAAAAAAGATAGTTGTCGCCGCTCAACCTTACAGTGATGAGAGGAACGAAGTTGAAGGGGCCGCCCGTGGATGAAGACGACGACGAGCCAGGGGTGGTGGCGTTCAGGCTCGGATTGACTAGCCGTGCGCTGCTCTTGGAGCTCGAGGAGGCCATGCTTGAGGCCGGTGAAGTCATGGCGGCGCTGGGATTGGGGTAGATTGGATCGGGTCAGAGGTAGGCTCTTGATACCATGAAAAACAACGTAATGTATGGTAGAGTATTGGATCGCACGCCTCATCCAGGGCTGCATCCTTGTATTTATATTGATGTTGTCGTACAGTACAAGGCAAAGGGAGATATACATGGTAGTGCTAACCTCTAGCTAATTACAAGGGATTCTAGTCTAGATATGTTAGGTACAACCAACTATACAATCACGTCAATATTATGTTTAACACCTATGACATGACTTAACATGACCATGCCATTGGTTCTGTTCAAACATCTCCTACATATGTCCTCACTGTATGAGGCCTCTGATTCCCTGCTTTGCATGTTTTTGCTTCTTCAGTTGTGCATTGGCCAATGATTCAACTATGAAACAACGATAGACAGGATGCTGCCCTCAAACTTAGTCATGTGTGCCATATTACTGGCACACTAGACTTAGTTTGCGGATAGTCCCTTTGCCTGCCGTGTGATCCTATATATGAGGCCTCGTTTTCGTATGTCTGGTGCATTGGCCAATGATTCAACAAAGGCACAATCGATGGCTAGGTGGTGGCCTCAAAGTTAGTCATGTGTGCCACTCTGGTAGCGCACTACACTTAGTTTGTTGCCACTCCCTATGCCTGCCGTGTGAGCAAATCTATGAGGCCTTACTAATGTTATCAATGTAAACTATTTGTGAACACCTCTAATTGTTTGTGTTCTTCTGGCAGACTGAGAAGATGATGCTTGGGTCACCTGCTGAGATTCCCGGCGAGGGACCGGTGAAGGAGCGTCGTGGAAGGACGGCTAAGGTCGGCCACTTCCACGACGAGCCAGGGCTGGACCACTTCCTCAAAATCATCTTCAAGCCCACCTTCGGCCGGCTCATTATCCCTAAAGATTTCGTCAACTGGTTCGGAGAAATCCCTTCCAACATCATCGTCACCACCAACACCGGATGCAACTAGAGGATGGCTACGAGGAGAGAAGGCGATCACGCATTCATCGACAAGGGATGGTCGGCCTTCGCCGTCGCCCATCAGCTCAAGGTTGGCCCGTTCGTCACCTTCAGAAGGGTGTCCTCCTTGGAGTATAGTGTGGTCATCTTCGACCACACCTGCACTGAGGTGGTGACGAGGTGCCCGTACCATGGTGATGATACCAGGTGCGTCGTCACCGAGCACCATGTCTGAAGCTAACTTGGTGCCATGTCGTGACTAGTTGCTCCTCCTGTCTAGTGTATTGAACTATGATCTTGTCTGCCGTGTCTAGAACTATGATCGTGTCTAAAAAATGTTATGCCGTGAATTTGTGTCGTCTATGATCAGTGCTAAGTTATCTGTCCTCTCTGATTGTGTTCTTACTTATGCTATTCATCGCTGGTAACCTCACCACTGAAGGGAAGAGGTTACCGGAACCGGATTATGGGTTGCAACCAAACAGCAGGGGCGCCGTTCTGGGCTACTATAAGGCCTAAAAACCGACCTACCAAACGGCAAGAGCCCAAATCTCCACGGGACAAAAAATCTCCGTGCAGGACACCAAACAAATTCGCTTTTATGGCCCATGGCCCGTCTTGAACGCGCAGGGGGCTCCTTCCCGCTGCGCCAGTGATGCAGGAAATCGGCCCAGGCAACCAAACACGCCCTTCGTCGCGGGTGCGCTGCATGCCTGCAGCGGCAGAATAAAACCGGTGGTGTTCTTATGCGAGACTTTTCGTGCATTCATATGCATGCATGCGAGTAGTAGTGCTGCACAACACAGCTCATATGAATTACTGGAATAATTCGTGTTGAACTCAGATCGATCAAGTTAAGAAGCCGTCGCATGTGCCTAACTCATCCTCGATTTTTTTGCACCCCAGAACTTCTTGTAGAAGATCCCCCATATCACCGTGAGCCTTTTTCATCTCCTCCTCCATATACTCCGTCATGAGAATATTATTCATTTGGTTGGTCACACATTGAGTCATGACCTCTAGGACTCGTTGGACATCAGCACCTGCTATTGGGGTAAACAAGGACGAGAAATAGTTAGTCACGAGGGCATCCCTCTTCCCTGATATGGATATCCAGGCCTGGTACACTAGGACATCCATTGATATGATATTTGGGTCTAAGGTTGTACCAGTAGTTAAATATAATCTTGTTATTAGGAGATAATAATGTAGCCAGGTCATGCTGTGGGCCATCTAGTGTTTTAAATAGAGTCTGTTTGACTTGGGCCTGTCCAAGTCAAACTAGGTTAGGCCCAATAGGGGGGCCGGCCGGCCACCTCTCCCTTTCATATAAGGAGATGGCACGGTTAGGGTTAGGGTAGTCTAGTTTTGATTCAAGTCTTGTAGAACCTTGGGTTCCTCCAGTATCCCATCCCTACGGGGTTGGCCCTATGACGACGTCTCGGACGTTCGTCTAGTTATCCAATAAAGATGTGTGAGTTCTTGAGTCTGTCAAGAGTAATCATATGCGCTTGAGTATCCTTGAATCTGTCGAGGAAGTTCAAGATCTATCGGTCCTTTGGATCAACAAGGTGCATCGTGAAAGATCGGGAAGCCAGTCCCTCATCATGTGGTATCAGATTGCTAGGTTGATCACGGTGCAGATTGGTTCGTTGCTCAATTGTTCTTGCTCAATTGTTGTGGCTACCATTGGGTACGTCGCCGCCATGGTGTTGGTGAAGATCAAGGAGGAGGAAGTGGGCAGCAGAGTCAAGTTCTCACGGCCTTCGTGCATACGGAGGTGGTGGCTGCAAGGGAGAAGGAGGAACGTTGCTAAAGTTCTGCCATGGCAGAGTTTCGTCAAAAATCTGTGCCGCGGCGGACAATATCGCGAGGAAGAAGACAGATCCGTCCGGGCCGGTGCGCCGCCCGGCAGACCGGATCCACAACCGGGCGGGCCGGTCCCGCGTCCGGCCAACCGGGCGCCAAACCGGATGGCGCCGCGGCCGGTCGCCTGGCCGGTCAACCGGGCCCCATGCCGGCTGGGCCGGCTCCCAGTCCGGTCAGACCGGGCTCTGGGCCGGTTTGGCTGGCGTCCGGGATGGTCAGACCAGGCCCCAGGCCGACCGTTTCGGCGTGCAGTCCTGCGGCACTACCGGCGTCCAGACCTGCAGCACTGCTATGCTGCTGTTGTTTGTTCGTCACGGAAGGGAAGGAAGTTTGCTCTTCAAGAAGGACGACATTGGTGTTCAGAAGGGTGCATACTCGGTTGTGTTCATCTTATTTGGATCTATGGCGTGCAGGAATTTTTTCTGTGTGTCTTGGGTGATATGCATGTTGCACTTTCAGTTTGTATTTGGAGGATGCCTATGTCTCAATCAGGTTGATGGCGTCGAAGACCAAAGGGGCGCCAAGGGCAAGTCAAGCTAGTCGAGAGGGAGGATGTGGTGTGGAAGACTGGCAAGGCTTGAGGATGAAGTTCGGCGATGTTCTTATCTGACACTACCCTTTTTCTAGCAGACCCTCACGCGTTGGGGACAACGCTTCTTGAAGAAGGGGAGGATGATATGGATATCCAGGCCTGGTACACTAGGACAGCCATTGATATGATATTTGGGTCTAAGGTTGTACCAGTAGTTAAATATAATCTTGTTATTAGGAGATAATAATGTAGCCAGGTCATGTTGTGGGCCATCTAGGGTTTTTAATAGAGTCTGTTTGACTTGGGCCTGTCCAAGTCAAACTAGGTTAGGCTCAATAGGGGCCGGCCGGCCACCTCTCCCTTTCATATAAGGAGATGGCACGGTTAGGGTTAGGGTAGTCTAGTTTTGATTCAAGTCTTGTAGAACCTTGGGTTCCTCCAGTATCCCATCCCTACGGGGTTGGCCCTATGATGGCGTCTCGGACGTTCATCTAGTTATCCAATAAAGATGTGTGAGTTCTTGAGTCTGTCAAGAGTAATCATATGCGCTTGAGTATCCTTGGAAGGAGCGACCCACTGGATCCTCCTTAGTTGATGCCCGATCTTTCACAGCGAGAACCTGGGGTAGAGAATCCTCCCAACAACGCGATGAACGCAGCCTGGAGAAGAGGGAACGAATCCAGCAAGCAACGGATCGATGAACGATACGCCTCAAACCAAGAGCTAGACAATCCTTGATGAATACAAGAACCTTCGCAGCGGATAATATAGATAAACGGCAGCGCCGTACCCCCGGAGGGATGATACACGTGAACACACGCAACTAGGGAAAACCCTAATCTTTAGACTAAACTTGTTCTTCCTAAACCCTAGCCGTGCCTCCACTTATATGAGGGGTGGAGGTGGCCGGCCAGCCCTAGTGGGCCTCTCTACCTTGGTTTGGACAGGCCCAAACCAAACTGACTCAATTTATTAAAAACCCTAATTGGCCCACATATGACCATAGACATAAAATAAGATAACTAAGCTGGTGGAGTCCTGAATCGGGGCTCCACATAGGCCTCCGTGCCCATATCATCCTCCCCCCTTCAAGAAGCGTTGTCCCCAACGCGTGAGGGTCTTCTGGAAAAGGTGACGTGATATGAACATGACACGTCCTCGCCGTCCTCAAGTCTTGCTTGCCTTCCACACCACATCCTCCCTCGCGGCCTGCTTGACTTGATACAGCACTTGGCGCCTCCTTTCTTCTCCACATGAGCTTGGACTTCAGCGCCAATTCCTTCTTCTTGCGAGGTTTTGATGGACCCCTGTGTCGCTGCACATGACCCTGCACAAGATGTGTAATTCCTGGGCCACATAGATGTCTCACACGTCCATCCTTGCCTCGATGCATCCGCGGTGTCGCGGAAAACTGGACAGTACTCCTAGCACGGTAGTGCCGCTTCCCACCATCTCCACTAACGCGCTCGCCTCCCACTCCTCCCACGCGCATCTGCGCCACATGTACTGAAGTATCATCAGCACAAAGATCATCAGTCTGTATACTGGCATCAACACAAACTGGAACGGTAGTACATGCTGCAACATCCACATCAACAATAAGTGTAGCTTCATCCGGCTTGTCACCAACAAGAACTGGCTTGTCATCTACAGGCATGGCTGAAACATCACCAACATCAATGCTCGGAACATCATGCACCTTATGCTGCACACTAGGCTTGTGCAACTTCTCCTTACGCACCACTAACTCCACATCGGACTTGATATGATCATCACCCATAGGCTTCAAAGTCCGTTGTTTGCCACCATGCATAAAAGAATATGTATTTGCTCGCCCAACATGTGTCACATTACGATCATACTGCCAAGGACGCCCAAGTAGCAATCCGCACACCTCCAATAGCAACACATCGCAATCGATCTCATCAACATAATCATCAACTGTAAATGGCACACGCACCTTATGAGTAATCTTCAGCATACCACAGCTATTCAACCACTCAAGACGTTTAGGTTTAGGAAGACGCCATGTAGACAACCCCAATGCTGCCACCATCACCTTGCTAATGCCATTAGTACAGCTACCACCATCAATCATCAACTTGCAAGCCTTGCCCTTGATAATGCACTGAGTCTGAAACAAACTCCACCGCTGAACCTTGTCAATTGTCTTGCAAGCATCACTTTGTACCTTCTTGAGTTGCATATTCAGCCCGCTCAATGGTACATCCTCCTCAACAGTCACAGTAGCGCTCTTGGTATCAGAGCCAGGTTTCCTCTCCTCTGAAGATTTCACGTCGACCTTAGTGACTGTTGGTAGTGGAACAATCTCCGGAATAGGAACTATGCACTTGTCCACTTTCTCTATTGCATGTACAACTCGGGATGACTGCTCACTCTCGTCCATGTATGGTAACACAGAACCACCACGAAGAAAAGTTTTGTAATCCTCCCAAGTTTCAGCAAATTCACCTCTGTCCACCGCATCCTCCCAGTCACGTTCCAATGCCTCGTCCACACGCCGTATAGCAAGATAAAAGGCATAAGAACTATTGAACTTCCTTTTGTATGTGCGGCATCGAGCAAAACCCAACTCCATGTTCCTCTCCCAATCTTCATATTCCTGAACTGTCGCAAGACGGTGTAGATACCAACGAAGACTGGATGGCGGACGCTGTTCTCCCTTCAAGCAATCCAGATAGTCATTGAAAACTTTACTAGATTTCGTCGGAAGAGTACACTTCATGCCCAGAACATCGCCTGGAAACGAAGTAGCATCATCAGTAGCAACAGGAGAAACCGCCGGAGAAAAACCGCAGCAGTCGGAGCCCGCCCGGCCCAGGGCCCGGTTAGACCGGCCTCCTGACCGGCCAGCCCGGTCCCTGGCCCGGTTGACCGGGCGCCAACCGGATGCGTCGGACCGGAACACAACCGGACGAATTTTTGCGAACTTCCCGGTTTGCCGCCCGGTTGACCGGATTCCACGCCAGGCTGCCCGGTCACTGGCCCGGTTGGCCGGATTTCAGACCGGGTTTTTCCTGGTCGCGAAATTTCGTCTTCTTCCCGATTCTGGTCGCGATTTTTCGCGATTTTGACCTCCGAAACAGCCATGGATGACCTCCAAACTACACCAAACAACACCAAACTTCCTCCAACCAACCTCCTTCGACCGAGAGCCAAACTCCTCCGATCTTAGAGCCAATCTTCTCCGATGTAAACCGATCAAAGAGATCGATCAACAACACCTCGCCGTGAGCAACCCAGAAAGCTGATACCACATGATAAGGGACTGGCTTCCCGATCTTTCACGATGCACCTTGTTGATCCAAAGGACCGATAGATCTTGAACTTCCTCGACAGATTCAAGGATACTCAAGCGCATATGATTACTCTTGACAGACTCAAGAACTCACACATCTTTATTGGATAACTAGACGAACGTCCGAGACGCCGTCATAGGGCCAACCCCGTAGGGATGGGATACTGGAGGAACCCAAGGTTCTACAAGACTTGAATCAAAACTAGACTACCCTAACCCTAACCGTGCCATCTCCTTATATGAAAGGGAGAGGTGGCCGGCCGGCCCCCCTATTGGGCCTAACCTAGTTTGACTTGGACATGCCCAAGTCAAACAGACTCTATTAAAAACCCTAGATGGCCCACAGCATGACCTGGCTACATTATTATCTCCTAATAACAAGATTATATTTAACTAATGGTACAACCTTAGACCCAAATATCATATCAATGGCTGTCCTAGTGTACCAGGCCTGGATATCCATATCATTCCCTTTCGACCACCGTCCCATCCTCTCCTTTCAGGTTTTTAATGACTATTTCTTTTTTTCTTCCAAAACTCGGGCATGGAAATAACTTGTATTTCGGCCCCTCTTCTCCAGCCACTGTGCATGTGCTTGTTGCTGCCAGAACATATTTAACTGACCCTCAAGTCTGCTCAACTTAGGGCATCTCCAATGAGCCGACGCAAACAGACGCGAACGCGTGGTCGCAAAATGCGTCTGCACCCGGCCCCAACGGCCCAACACATAGTGATCGGTCCGTTCGTGGAGACGGAAATGTGGCGCATATTTGCGCCTCGATGCGTCTCCACGAATGATGTGTGGTTGCGTCGCGTGACCGCTCACTTTTTGCACGGGCCCGCCTGGCAGCGACCTAGAAGCCTGTTTTGACGCATCACTTCCGCAGCCGTCGCTTTGGCGGTCTTCACTTCCGCGTCTGCCCCACAGCCTTAGCCATCAACGACGCCACTTCCTCTTCTTTACGCGCACTAGCGGGCGGCAGCTGGACTTCTGCGCCGCCATCAATGACACCGTGTCCCGCGCGCGCCCCTGGCAAGGCGACCTACATAGTCCCTGCCATTGTCCACACCACCAACACCTTCGTTCCGATCCTCACCTCCGCGCGCCGCTGCATCCATGGGGAAGAAGAAGCATGACTCCGAGGCTTCCGGCATCAGCGTCAAGAAGGAGACGCAGCTCCACAGGGTGCCGCTCCCCGTTGATATGGCGCGGGTGCTGCACGCAAACTGGGTGACGTGAAACCGCTGGGGGACGTCTGTTGGAGAAATTCCCAAGATGCAATAATAAAGTTGTTATTATATCTTTGTGCTTATGATAATAGTTTGCATCTCATGCTATAATTGTATTAATCGGAAATATTAATACATGTGTGTTATGTAAACATAAAAGAGTCCCTAGCAAGCCTCTTGTTAAACTAGCTTGTTGATTAGTAGATGATCATAGTTTCATGATCATGAACATCGGATGTTATTAATTACAAGGTCATATCATTAGGTGAATGATGTGATGGACATACACCCATAATAAGCGTAGCATATGATCAAGTCATTTAGTTCTTTGTGCTTCAAGCTTTAATATGCATAGTAACTTAATCCTTCGACCACGAGATCTTGTTAATCACCTACACCGGATGGATGCTTTGATGACACCAAACACTACTGCGTAAATAGGTTGTTATAAAGGTGGCATTAAGTGTTCGGAAAGTATAGGGTTGAGGCACTTGTATCAATAGTGGGATTTGTCCATCCTAATGACGGATATATATACTCTAGGCCCTCTCGGTGGAATGATATATAATTAGCTTGCAAGCATGTGACCGGTTCACAAGGGATATCATATCACAGTACGAGTAAAGAGTACTTATCAGTAACAAGGTTGAACTAGGTATGGAAATACCGATGATCAAACTTCGGATATGTAAAATATCGCGAGACAAAGGGAATTGTTATTTTATGTGAATGGTTCTTTCGATCACGAAGTCATCGTTGAATATGTGGGAGCTATTATTGATCTCCAGGTCCCGCTATTAGTTATTAATAGGAGAGGAGTCTCGATCATGACCGCATAGTTATCGAACTGTAGGGTGACACACTTAAGGTTTGATGTCGTTTTAAGTAGATAAGGAATATGGAATGGAGTTCGAATGTTGTTCGGAGTCTCAGATGGGATCCAGGACATCACGAGGAGTTCCAAAATGTCCCGGAGAATAAGATTCATATATAGGAAGTCACTTTCCAAGTTTGGAAATGATCCGGTGCATTTATGGAAGGCACTAGAATGTTCTAGAACCTTTTGGAAGAAATCACCATGGAAGGTGGAGTCCCGGATGGACTCCACCAACCCTAGCTGGCCGACCAAAGGGGAAGGTGGAGTCCATGGTAGACTCCACCACCATGGCCGGCCATAGGGGAAGAAAAGGGAGGAGTCCCACTTCCCCTAGGTTTCACCCATATGGTAAGTTTTGAGTTGGACTCTTATTCAAATTTTGGGCAAACCCTAGGGGGTTCCACCTATATAATGAGGGGGAGAGGGAGGGGGCCGGCCACCACTTGAGCCCCACCACCCAAGGGCACCCTAGGCCGGCGCCCCAAGTGACCCCTCTCCCCAAACCCTAGCTACTCCCCTCCTCCCGAAACTCCCGCGATGCTTTGGTGAAGCGCTGCCGGAGATCTCCACCAGCACCGCCACCACGCCGTCGTGCTGGCGGGATTCCGAGAAGGATCTACTACATCCTCTGCCAGCTGGAACAGGGAGAAGGATGTCGTCATCAAGTCCAAACTGTGACCGAGTGCGGAGGTGCTGCCCGACTATGTCACCGTCAAGATCTTCTACGTGCTTTTGCAAGCGGCAATTGATCGACTACATCAATCACTGCTTGTGATGGTACAACACACGTCCGTTGGGAACCCCAAGAGGAAGGTATGATGCGTACAGCGGCAAGCTTTTCCCTCAGAAAGAAACCAAGGTTATCGAACCAGTAGGAGCTAAGAAGCACGTTGAAGGTTGTTGGTGATGGAGTGTAGTGCGGCGCAACACCAAGGATTCTGGCGCCAACGTGGAACCTGCACAACACAATTCAAGTACTTTGCCCCAACTTAACAGTGAGGTTGTCAATCTCACCGGCTTGCTGTAACAAAGGATTAGATGTATAGTGTGGAAGATGATGTTTGCAAAGAACAGTAAGAACAAGTATTGCAGTAGATTGTATTCGATGTAAAAGAATGGACCGGGGTCCACAGTTCACTAGTGGTGTCTCTCCGATAAGAAACAACATGCTGGGTGAAAAAATTACAGTTGGGCAATTGACAAATAAAGAGGGCATGACAATGCACATAGATATCATGATGAGTAGTGTGAAATTCAATTGGGCATTACGACAAAGTACATAGACCGCTATCCAGCATGCATCTATGCCTAAAAAGTCCACCTTCGAGGTTATCATCCGAACCCCTTCCGAGTATTAAGTTGCAAACAACGGACAATTTCATTAAGTATGGTGCGTAATGTAATCAACACAAATATCCTTAGACAAAGCATTGATGTTTTATCCCTAGTGGCAACATCACATCCACAACCTTAGAACTTTACGTCATCGTCCCGCATTAAATGGAGGCATGGACCCACTATCGAGCATAAGTACTCCCTCTTGGAGTTACAAGTATCAACTTGGCCAGAGCCTCTACTAGCAACGGAGAGCATGCAAGATCATAAACAACACATAGATGATAGATTGATAATCAACATAACATAGTATTCCATATTCATCGGATCCCAACAAACGCAACATGTAGAATTACAAATAGATGATCTTGATCATGTTAGGCAGCTCACAAGATCCAACAATGATAGCACAATGAGGAGAAGACGACCATCTAGCTACTGCTATGGACCCATAGTCCAGGGGTGAACTACTCACACATCAATCCGAAGGCGATCATGGCGATGAAGAGTCCTCCGGGAGATGATTCTCCTCTCCGGCAGGGTGCCGCAGGCGATCTCCTGAATCCCCCGAGATGGGATCGGCGGCGGCGGCGTCTCTGGAAGGTTTTCCGTATCGTGGCTCTCGGTACAGGGGTTTTCGCAACGAAGGGAATAAATAGGCGGAAGGGCAGCGTCGGTGGAGGCACGAGGGCCCCACACCATAGGGCGGCGCGGGCCCCTCCTGGGCCGCGTGGCCCTGTGGTCTGGGCACCTCGTCGCCCCACCTCGTATCCTCTTCGGTCTTCTGGAAGCTTCATGGAAAAATAAGACCCTGGGCGTTAGTGCCGGAAAATGCAAAATAATGACATAAAGTGTGTATAAAACATGTGAGTATCACCAATAAAGTAGCATGGAACATAAGAAATTATAGATACGTTTGAGACGTATCAAGCATCCCCAAGCTTAGTTCCTACTCGAGTAGGTAAACGATAACAAAGATAATTTCTGAAGTGACATGCTATCATAATCTTGATCAATACTATTGTAAGCATATGTAATGAATGCAGCGATTCGAAGCAATGGTAAAGACAATGAGTAAACAACTAAATCATATAGCAAAGACTTTTCATGAATAGTACTTTCAAGACAAGCATCAATAAGTCTTGCATAAGAGTTAACTCACAAAGCAACAAATTCAAAGTAAAGGCATTGAAGCAACACAAAGGAAGATTTAAGTTTCAGCAGTTGTTTTCAAATTTAACATGTATATCTCATGGATAATTGTCAACATAAAGCAATATAACAAGTGCAATAGGTAAACATGTAAGAATCAATGCACACAGTTGACACAAGTGTTTGCTTCTAAGATAGAAAGAAGTAGGTAAACCGACTCAACATAAAAGTAAAAGAATGGCCCTTCGCAGAGGGAAGCATGGATTGCTATATTTGTGCTAGAGCTTTTATTTTGAAAACAAGAAACAATTTTGTCAACGGTAGTAATAAATCATATGTGTTATGTATAATATATCCTATAAGTTGCAAGCCTCATGCATAGATTACCAATAGTGCCCGCACCTTGTCCTAATTAGCTTGGATTTACATGGATTATCATTGCATAACATATGTTTTAACAAAGTTTCACAAAGGGGTACCTCTATGCCGCCTGTACAAAGGTCTAAGGAGAAAGTTCGCATTGGATTTCTCGCTTTTGATTATTCTCAACTTAGACATCCATACCGGGACAACATAGACAACGGATAATGGACTCCTCTTTAATGCATAAGCATTCAACAACGAGATAATATTCTCATAAGAGATTGAGGATTGTTGTCCAAACTGAAACTTCCACCATGGATCATGGCTTTAGTTAGCGGCCCAATGTTCTTCTCTAACAATATGCATACTCAAACCATTTGATCATGATAAATCACCCTTACTTCAGACAAGACGAACATGCATAGCAACTCACATGATATTCAACAAAGTGAAATAGTTGATGGCGTCCCCAGGAACATGGTTATCGCTCAACAAGCAACTTATTAAGAAATAGGACACATAAGTACATATTCAATACCACAATAGTTTTTTAAGATATTTTTTCCCATGAGCTATATATTGCAAAGACAAAGAATGGAATTTTAAAGGTAGCACTCAAGCAATTTACTTTGGAATGGCAGAGAAATACCATGTAGTAGGTAGGTATGGTGGACACAAATGGCATAGTTTTTGGCTCAAGGATTTTGGATGCACGAGAAGTATTCCCTCTCAATACAAGGCTTAGGCTAGCAAGGTTGTTTGAAGCAAACACAAGTATGAACCGGTACAGCAAAACTTACACAAGAACATATTGCAAGCATTATAAGACTCTACACTGTCTTCCTTGTTATTCAAACCCTCACCAGAAAATATCTAGACCTTAGAGAGACCAATCATGCAAACCAAATTTTAACAAGCTCTATGGTATTTCTTCAGTAATAGGTGCAAAGTACATGATGCAAGAGCTTAAACATGAGCACAACAATTGCCAAGTATCAAATTATTCAAGACATTATACCAATTACCACATGTAGCATTTTCTGTTTCCAACCATATAACAATTAACAAAGCAGTTTCAACCTTCGCCATGAACATTAAGAGTAAAGCTAAGAACATATGTGTTCATGTGCAACAGAGGAGCGTGTCTCTCTCCCACACAATAAATGCTAGGATCCAATTTTATTCAAACAAAACAAAAATAAAACATACAGACGCTCCAAGTAAAGCACATAAGATGTGACAGAATAAAAATATAGTTTCACTAGAGGTGACCTGCTAATTTGTCGATGAAGAAGGGGATGCCTTGGGCATCCCCAAGCTTAGATGCTTGAGTCTTCTTGAAATATGCAGGGATGAACCACGGGGGCATCCCCAAGCTTAGAGCTTTCACTCTCCTTGATCATATTGTATCATCCTCCTCTCTTGATCCTTGAAAACTTCCTCCACACCAAACTCAAAACAAACTCATTAGAGGGTTAGTGAATAATTATAAATTCACATGTTCAAAGGTGACATAATCATTCTTAACACTTCTGGACATTGCACAAAGCTACTGAAAGTTAATGGAACAAAGAAATCCATCAAACATAGCAAAACAGGCAATGCGAAATAAAAGGCAGAATCTGTCAAAACAGAACAGTACGTAAAGACGAATTTTTCTGGGGCACTAAACTTGCTCAGATGAAAATGCTCAAATTGAATGAAAGTTGCGTACATATCTGAGGATCACGCACGTAAATTGGCAGATTTTTCTGAGTTACCTACAGACGGGGCTACTCAATTTCGTGACAGTAAGAATTCTGTTTCTGCGCAGTAATCCAAATCTTGTATCATCTTTACTATCAAAGACTTTACTTGGCACAACAATGCAATAAAATAAAGATAAGGAGAGGTTGATACAGTAGTAACAACTTCCAAGACTCAAATATAAAACAAAAGTGCAGAAGTAAAATCATGGGTTGTCTCCCATAAGCGCTTTTCTTTAACGCCTTTCAGCTAGGCGCAAAGTGTGTATCAAGTATTATCAAGAGATGAAGCATCAACATCATAATTTGTTCTAATGATAGAATCAAAAGGTAACTTCATTCTCTTTATAGGGAAGTGTTCCATACCTTTCTTGAGAGGAAATTGATATTTAATATTACCTTCCTTCATATCAATAATAGCACCAACAGTTCGAAGAAAAGGTCTTCCCAATATAATGGGACAAGATGCATTGCATTCAATATCCAAGACAACAAAATCAACGGGGACAAGGTTATTGTTAACAGTAATGCGAACATTATCAATCCTCCCCAAAGGTTTCTTCATAGAATTATCAGCAAGATTAACATCCAAATAACAATTATTCAATGGTGGCAAGTCAATCATATTATAGATTTTCTTAGGCATAACAGAAATACTGGCACCAAGATCACATAAAGCATTACAATCAAAATCATTTACCTTCATCTTAATGATGGGCTCCCAACTATCTTCTAACTTCCGAGGAATAGAAGTTTCAAGTTTTAGTTTCTCTTCTCTAGCTTTTATGAGAGCATTTGTAATATGTTTTGTAAAGGCCAAATTTATAGCACTAGCATTGGGACTTTTAGCAAGTTTTTGTAAGAACTTTATAACTTCAGAGATGTGACAATCATCCAAATCTAAACCATTATGATCTAAAGCAATGGGATCATTGTCCCCAATATTTTGAAAAATTTCAGCAGTTTTATCACAGGCAGTTTCAGCAGTTTTAGCAGTTTCAGGAAGTTTTGCACGCTTTGCATTAGGATTAGAAACATTGCCAACACCAATTATTTTACCATTGATAGTAGGAGGTGTAGCAACATGTGAAGCATTATCATTACTAGTGGTGGTAATAGTCCAAACTTTGGCTACATTATTCTCTTTAGCATTTTCTTCTCTTTCCCACCTAGCACGCAATTCAGCCATCAATCTAATATTTTCTTTAATTCGAACTTGGATGGCGTTTGCTGTAGCAAATGACTTAATATCTTTAGTTTCATTAGGCATAAATTTTGATTTCAAAAGATCAACATCAGCAACAAGACTATCAACCTTAGAAGCAAGAATATCAATTTTATCAAGCTTTTCTTCAACAGATTTATTAAAAGCGGTTTGTGTACTAATAAATTCTTTAAGCATGGCTTCAAGACCAGAGGGTACATTCCTACTATTGTTGTAAGAATTCCCATAAGAATTACCATAACCATTACTATTATGAGAAGGATATGGCCTATAGTTGTTACTAGAATTATTCCGATAAGCATTATTGTTGAAATTATTATTTTTAATGAAGTTCACATCAACATGTTCTTCTTGGGCAACCAATGAAGCTAACGGAACATTATTAGGATCAACATTAGATCTACCATTCACAAGCATAGACATTATAGCATCAATCTTATCACTCAAGGAAGAGGTTTCTTCAACAGAATTTACCTTCTTACCTTGTGGAGCTCTTTCCGTGTGCCATTCGGAGTAATTAATCATCATATCATCAAGAAGCTTTGTTGCGGCGCCTAGAGTGATGGACATAAAAGTACCTCCAGCAGCTGAATCCAATAAGTTCTGCGAAAAAAAATTCAATCCTGCATGAAAGGTTTGGATGATCATCCAAGTAGTCAGTCCATGGGTAGGGCAATTTTTAACCAAAGATTTCATTATTTCCCATGCTTGAGCAACATGCTCATTATCCAATTGCTTAAAATTCATTATGCTACTTCTCAAAGATATAATTTTAGCAGGAGGATAATATCTACCAATGAAAGCATCCTTACATTTAGTCCATGAATCAATACTATTCTTAGGCAAAGATAGCAACCAATCTTTAGCTCTTCCTCTTAAGGAGAAAGGAAACAATTTTAATTTTATAATGTCACCATCTACAGCCTTATAATTTTGCATCTCACATAGTTCAACAAAATTATTAAGATGGGCAGCAGCATCATCAGAACTAACAGCAGAAAATTGCTCTCTCATAACAAGATTCGATAAAGCGAGGTTTAATTTCAAAGAATTCTGCTGTAGTAGCAGGTGGAGCAATAGGTGTGCATAAGAAATCATTATTATTTGTGTTAGTGAAGTCACACAACTTAGTATTTTCAGGAGTACCCATTTTAGCAATAGTAAGTAAAGCAAACTAGATAAAGTAAATGCAAGTAACTAATTTTTTTGTGTTTTTAATATGGAGAACGCAAACAAGATAGTAAATAAAGTAAAGCAAGTAACTAATTTTTTTGTGTTTTGATATAAGAAAGCAAACAAAGCAGTAAATAAAATAAAGTAAAGCAAGACAAAAACAAAGTAAAGAGATTGCAAGTGGAAGACTCCCCTTGCAGCGTGTCTTGATCTCCCCGGCAACGGCGCCAGAAAAACGTTGCTTGTGACGGTACAGCACACGTCCGTTGGGAACCTCAAGAGGAAGGTATGATGCGTACAGCGGCAAGCTTTTCCCTCAGAAAGAAACCAAGGTTATCGAACCAGTAGGAGCCAAGAAGCACGTTGAAGGTTATTGGTGACGGAGTGTAGTGCGGCGCAACACCAGGGATACCGGCGCCAATGTGGAACCTGCACAACACAATCCAAGTACTTTGCCCCAACTTAACAGTGAGGTTGTCAATCTCACCGGCTTGCTGTAACAAAGAATTAGATGTATAGTGTGGAAGATGATGTTTGCAAAGAACAATAAGAACAAGTATTGCAGTAGATTGTATTCGATGTAAAAGAATGGACCGGGGTCCACAGTTCACTAGTGGTGTCTCTCCGATAAGAAATAGCATGTTGGGTGAACAAATTACAGTTGGGCAATTGACAAATAAAGAGGGCATGACAATGCACATACATATCATGATGAGTAGTGTGAAATTCAATTGGGCATTACGACAAAGTACATAGACCGCTATCCAGCATGCATCTATGCCTAAAAAGTCCACCTTCAGGTTATCATCCGAACCCCTTCCAGTATTAAGTTGCAAACAACAGACAATTGCATTAAGTATGGTGCGTAATGTAATCAACACAAATATCCTTAGACAAAGCATTGATGTTTCATCCCTAGTGGCAACAGCACATCCACAACCTTAGAACTTTCTGTCACTGTCCCAGATTAAATGGAGGCACGAACCCACTATCGAGCATAAGTACTCCCTCTTGGAGTTACAAGTATCAACTTGGCCAGAGCCTCTACTAGCAACGGAGAGCATGCAAGATCATAAACAACACATAGATGATAGATTGATAATCAACATAACATAGTATTCCACATTCATCGGATCCCAACAAACGCAACATGTAGCATTACAAATAGATGATCTTGATCTTGTTAGGCAGCTCACAAGATCCAACAATGATAGCACAATGAGGAGAAGACGACCATCTAGCTACTGCTATGGACCCATAGTCCAGGGGTGAACTACTCACACATCAATTCGAAGGCGATCATGGCGATGAAGAGTCCTCCGGGAGATGATTCCCCTCTCCGGCAGGGTGCCGGAGGCGATCTCCTGAATCCCCCGAGATGGGATCGGCGGCGGCGGCGTCTCTGGAAGGTTTTCCGTATCGTGGCTCTCGGTACAGGGGTTTTCGCAACGAAGGGAATAAATAGGCGGAAGGGCAGCGTCGGTGGAGGCACGAGGGCCCCACACCATAGGGCGGGGCGGGCTTCTCCTGGGCCGCGCGGCCCTGTGGTCTGGGCGCCTCGTCTCCCCACCTCGTATCCTCTTCGGTCTTCTGGAAGCTTCGTGGAAAAATAAGACCCTGGTCGTTGATTTCGTCCAATTCCGAGAATATTTCCTTTGTAGGATTTCTGAAACCAAAAACAGCAGAAAACAACAACTGGCTCTTCGGCATCTCGTCAATAGGTTAGTGCCGGAAAATGCATAATAATGACACAAAGTGTGCATAAAACATGTGAGTATCATCAATAAAGTAGCATGGAACATAAGAAATTATAGATACGTTTGAGACGTATCAATCACGAGATCTAATCTGGTTAATGCTTAGCAATGTTCAAGGGTATGATGATCTTCACCTCGTTGCTACCATCTACTAGATTAGATCTTGGCTTGTTATTCGTTCTTGCGGTAGGAATTTTTTTTATTTCTATGCTACGAATCCCTACAGTGGTATCAGAGCCGTGCCTATGCATAGATTGGTTGCACAAGTAGAACACAATGGTTTTGTGGGCGTTGATGCTTTTGTTGTATCTTGTTATGTGTACTTTGCATCTTGCGGTATGGTGGGATGAAGCGGCCCGGGCTAACTTTGCATGACCGCGTTCATGAGACTTGCTCCACGCTCGACATGCAACTTGTATTGCATAAGTGGCTTTGCGGGTGTCTGTCTCTCTCACCATAGTTAAGATTCAATTTACTATTTCAATTGATAACACTAGTATCAACGTTGTGGTTCATGTTCGTAGGTAGATTGGATCTTACTCGAAAACCCTAAACCACGTAAAATATGCAAACCAAATTAGAGGCATGTAACTTGTTTGCAGGGTTTGGTGATGTGATATGGCCATGATGTGATGATGAATATGTATGAGATGATTATTATTGTATTGTTGCAACCGGCAGGAGCCTTATGGTTGTCTTTATATTTCATGTGGTAGTATTATTTCAAAGTAGTTGTAATAGTTGCTACATGTGGTTAACAACCATGAAGACGGTGCCATTGACCTTGACGCTACGCCGACGATGATGGAGATCATGCCCGTTGATGATGGAGATCATGTCCGTGCTTTGGAGATGAAGATCAAAGGTGCAAAGACAAAAGGGCCATATCATATCACATATGAATTGCATGTGATGTTAATCCTTTTATGCATCTTATATTGCTTAGATCGCTATGGTAGCATTATAAGATGACCCATGACCCCTCTCACTAAAAATAAAGATAATAAAGTGTTCGTCCTTAGTTAGCACCGTTGCTAAGACTCGTTGTTTTGAAGCATACGTGATGATCGGGTGTGATAAACTCAACGTGTGCATACAGCGGGTGCAAGCCAGTTTTGTACATGCGGAAACTAGGGTTTGACTTGACGAGCCTAGCATGTACAGACATGGCCTCAGAACACGGAAGACCGAAAGGTTAAGCATGAATCATATAGATGATATGATGAACCTGTTGATGTTCTCCATTGAAACTACATCATCTCACATGATGATCGGACTTGGTGTAGTTGATTTGGTTTGTGTAATCACTAAGACAATCCGAGGAATATTGTTTTGAGTGGGAGTTCTACCATCAACTTTAATTCATTCCTAGAGAAAGAAAAGCTGAAAAACAATGGAAGCAACTTTACGGATTGGTTCCACAACTTGAGGATTGTCCTCACTGCTAGACAACTACTCTATGTGCTCGATGCACCGCTGGGTGACCCACCTTTAGAAACAGCTACCGATGAGGCTAAAGCTGTTTACCTCACTCGGAAGACACATTACTCTACAGTTCAGTGTGCCATCCTCTACGGTTTAGAATCGGAGCTTCAGAAACGCTTTGAGACCCGCGACCCTCATGATATAATCAGTGAGCTCAAAATGATATTTGAAACTCATGCGGCCGTGGAAAGCTATGATGTTTCTGAAAAGTTCTTTAACTGTAAGATGGAAGAGGGCAGCTCCGTTAGCGAGCATGTGCTCAAGATGTCTGGGCACGCGAAGAAACTCCAAGACTTGGGAATAACGATTCCTAACGCCTTGGGAATTCATTGTGTTCTTCAATCACTGCCATCTAGTTATAAGAACTTCGTGATGAACTATAACATGCAGTGCATGGATAAGACGTTACCTGAACTCTTCTCAATGCTGAAAACTGCTGAAGTGGAGATAAAGAAAGAGCACCAAGTGTTGATGGTTAATAAGACCACCAAGTTCAAGAAGCAGGGCAAGCCTAAGGAAAAGGGTAAATCCAAGAAGGGCGGCAAGAAAGTTGACGCGACTCCTAAGAAACCCTAGGCTGGCCCTAAACCTGACATTGTGTGCTATTACTGCAAAGAAGAGGGACACTGGAAGTGGAACTGCTCAAAGTACCTGGCAGATCTGAAGAGCAGCAACATAAAAAAGAAAGGTATATCAGATATACATGGTATTGATGTCTATCTTACTAGTAATCGTAGTAGTGCCTGGATATTTGATACTGGTTCGGTTGCTCATATTTGTAACTCGAAATAGGAGCTACAGAATAAACGAAGACTAGCGAGGGACGAGGTGACAATGCGCATTGGAAATGGATCCAAGGTCGATGTGATCGCCGTCGGCATGCTCCCTCTACATCTACAATCGGGATTAGTTCTAAATCCGAATAATTGTTATTTGGTGCCTGCGCTAAGCATGAACATTATATCTGGATCTTGTTTATTCCTAAGCGGTTATTCATTCAAGTATGAGAATAATGGTTGTTTGATTTATATGAATAATATATTTTATGGTCATGCACCTGAGATGAATGGTTTATTTCTGTTAAATCTCGATAGTAGTGATACACATATACATAACATTGATGCTAAACGAAAGAAATTAAATGATAATTCTACATATATGTGGCACTGTCGTCTTGGTCATATTGGAGTGAAACACATGAAGAAACTCCATTCAGATGGATTACTTGAATCACTTGATTTTGAATCACTTGATAGATGCGAGGCATGTCTGATGCGAAAAATGACTAAGACTCCATTCTTTGGTATTATGGAGCGAGCTACAGACTTGTTGGAAATCATACATACTGATGTATGTGGACCAATGAGTGTAGCATCGCGCTGTGGTTATCGTTATGTTCTTACTTTCACATATGATTTGAGTTTATATGGGTATATCTACTTGATGAAACATAAACCTGAAACTTTCGAGTAGTTTAAGGAATTCCAAAGTGAAGTAGAAAATCAACGTAACAAGAAGATTAAATTTCTATGTTCTGATCGTGGAGGTGAATATTTGAGTTATGAATTTGGCATGCATTTAAAGAAATGCGGAATACTTTCACAGTTGACACCGCCGGGAACACCACAGCGCAATGGTGTGTCCAAACGTCGTAATCGAACTTTAATGGATATGGTTCGATCTATGATGTCTCTTACAGATTTACCATTATCCTTTTGGAGTTATGCATTAGAGACAACATCATTCACTTTAAATAGGGCACCATCTAAGTCAGTTGAAATGACATCGTATGAATTGTGGTTTGGAAACAAACCTAAGTTGTCGTTACTTAAAGTTTGGGGCTGTGAAGCTTATGTAAAAAAGTTACAACCTGACAAGCTCGAAACCAAAGCAGAGAAATGCGTCTTCATAGGATACCATAAAGAAACAATTGGGTATACTTTCTATCACATATCCGAAGGTAAATTTTTTGTTGCCAACAACGGATCCCTTCTTGAAAAGGAGTTTATCTCGAAAGAAGTGACTGACAGAAAAGTAGAAATCAACGAGGTTACTGGACCTTCTCTTGAAAATCAGAGTAGCGCAACACCGGAAGATGTTATTGTGCCGCCTACACCGATTATTGAGGAAGCTAATGATAATGATCATGAAACTTCGAACGAAGTTACTACTGAACCTCGTAGGTCGACGAGGATTCACACCACTCCTAATTGGTATGACCCTTGTCTAAATGTCATGATTGTGGACAACAATGATGAATACCCTGCGACGTATGAGGAAGCAATGATGAGCTCAGATTCCAACAAATGGCAAGAGGACATGAAATCCGAAATGGGATCCATCTATGATATCCAAGTATGGACTTTGGTAGACTTACCTGATAGCCGCAAGGCTATCGAGAATAAATGGATCTTCAAAAGAAAAACAGATGTTGATGGTAATATTACTGTCTATAAAGCTCGACTTGTCGCGAAAGGGTTCCGACAAATTCAAGGAGTTGACTACGATGAGACTTTCTCACCTGTAGCGAAGCTAAAGTCTGTGAGGATATTGTTAGCAATAGCTGCATTTTTTGATTATGAAATTTTGCAGATGGATGTCAAAACGGCGTTCCTTAATGGTGACATTGAGGAAGAGTTGTATATGGTATAACCCAAAGGTTTTGTCGATCATAAAAATGCTGACAAGGTATGCAAACTTCAGCGTTCAATTTATGGACCGAAGCAAGTATCACGGAGTTGGAACCGATGCTTTGATAAGGTGATCAAATACTTTGGATTTATACAAACCCATGGAGAGGCTTGTTGAATGTACTAGGACGTCGCCTAGAGGGGGGGGGGGGGTGAATAGGCGGTGTATAAAAACTTCTACTTGAGAGCTAAACTAGGCGAAATAAAACTACACATGTGTTTACTACTTTAGCTCAAAGCCTATCAACTAGGGGTTTGCCTAAGAGCACCAACAACCTATGCTAGCATGATGAGCAACAAGGTGATAACAAGCTAGGTATAGCACATCAAGCAAGATAGATATAACAAGGTAAAGCGCATAGGTAAAGGAGCTCGGGTTGAGAAGTAACCGGTGCACGAGGAGACGACGATGTATCCCGAAGTTCACACCCAAGGGTGCTACGTCTCCGTCTGGAGTGGTGTGGAGGCACAAGGCACTCCAATGAGCCACTAGGGCCACCATATTCTCCTCGAGCCTTTCCACCAAGGGGAAAGCCTCGATCCACTAAGGGACCCTTGAGGGTGGTCACCGAACCCGTACAAGCTTGGGCAAAACCCCAAGTATCAAGCTTGAGGCAACTCCACAACACGGAGGCTCTCAAGTACAAGGCCACAAGAGGCTACAACACGCCACACCGGCGACAAAGCCACCAAGACACCAACGCGCCACAACCGGCTCCAAAACCACAAAGGCTAACACACTCCACAAAGGCAACAACGCCACAAAGGCTACAACGCCACAAAGGCGACAAGGCCACAAAGGCTACAAGGCCACAAAGGCTAGAACACCACAAAGGCAACAATGCCACTAAGGCAACAACACCACTAAGGTCAACATGCCCTCTACGAGATCTAAACCCCGGAGAGAACCCAAACCGATGCACCTAATGCAATGGCTAAGAACACCACTAAGATGCCCAAGTTCTTCTCTCCCAAATTCCAACAAAGCTACAAAAGCTATTGGGGGAATAAGGGAGGAAGAACAAATATGTGGAGAAACACCAAATAACTCCAAGACCTAGATCTAGCAAGATCCCCTCACTTGGAGAGGGATTCAATTGGTGAAGCTCTAGATCTAGATCTCCTCTCTCCTTTCCCCCAAAAATATGCAAGAAATAGGGGGGGGGGGTCAAGAGGAGGAAGAAACAACTCAAGGTCAACAATGGAGGTGAGAGAATGGAGGAGAAGAAGTGTTTGGGTCGGAGGTGGAAGAGACGTATAAATAGGGGGCCCAAAATATAGCTGTTGGGGCTGAGAAAACGGTCAGATTCGCGCCTGAGCGGTACTACCGCTCGGATTCGAAATCCCCACAGAACTTGTCCACGTGGACATAGAGCGGTACTACCGCTCGCGGTACCGCTCGAGGTACCGCAATGGGGTCCAAACCTTACTGGACTCAAAGCGGTACCACAGCGGTACCGAAGCGGTACTGTCGTAACTAGTTACGGTACTTGAGCGGTACCGTGGGCGGTACTACCGCTTGCAAGCGGTACTACCGCTCAAGGTACCGCAGAGGTACTGTAACATGTTCTGTGGGACTTTTTCATTGCAATGTAAAATCCATAACTCGAGCTAGGAAACTCGGAATGACATGAAACCAATTTTGCTGGAAAGAAGACGACGAGAGCTATCACTACAAAAACCTTCAATATGGAAAAGAGTGAGTGATGATTTTCTCATGGTCATAGAGGTGTAACCTCTCAATATGGTATATCGGGAAAATCATCACCCTCGCACATGCAACATGCGATGCATCCGAAATCCGTTTCCGATGAGCTAGAGCTTGTCATGAGAATGAACACAAGCTCTAACCCATCTCATGGATAAGAACCAAGAACAACCAAGAAACACGATGCAATGCATGCAAGGTTTGAGCTCTCTCCAATGATGCGACCCACTATCCTATCGAGCACAAACCTTAACCTTGCGCGTTCCTCTCGAGTCGGCAAGCTCCGTCTTCATCTCTCTTCAACCTTGTACATGCCACCGTCTTCTTTCATCTTCTACGCCGTCTTCATCTCTCTTCATCTTCTACACCATCTTCATCTCTCTTCGACACCTTCTTCATCGTACTCGACCTTCTCCATCTTGCAACCTTGAAACCGACACATGGCTATGGACTCGACCTAAGATAGATTCTCAATGCAACCGTTAGTCCATAGGGATTATCATCAATTACCAAAACCACACATGGGGGCTCCATGTTCTTTCACTTGTATTTACAAGAAAGTGAGTGAGAGCTCTATAGAATTCCTGATATTATATGTAGATGACATATTATTGATTGGAAATGATGTAGAACTTCTGAGTAGTGTAAAAGGTTATTTGAATAAGTGTTTTACAATGAAGGACCTTGGAGAAGCAGCATACATTTTAGGCATCAAGATTTATAGAGATAGATCAAGACGCCTAATAGGGCTTTCACAGAGTACATACCTGGATAAGATTCTAAAGAAGTTTAGAATTGATGAAAGCAAGAAAGGGTTCTTTCCCATGTTACCAGGTAAGACCTTGAGTAAAACTCAAAGTCCAGCTACGGTAGAGGAGAGAGAAAGGATGAACAAAACCCCCTATGCCTCGGCCATAGGCTCTATCATGTATGCCATACTATGTATAAGACCGGATATCGCACATGCTGTTAGTTTGACCAGCAGATATCAAAGTGATCCAGGAATTGAACACTGGACAGCGGTCAAGAATATCATGAAGTACTTGAAAAGAACTAAGGATATGTTTCTTTGTTATGGAGGTGACCAAGAGCTTGCTGTAACCAGTTACACCGATGCTAGTTGGAACACTGATCCGGATGACTCTAAGTCTCAGTTCGGATACGTATTAATTTTGAATGGTGCAGCAGTAAGATGGAGGAGTGCTAAGCAAAACATTGTGGCAAAATCTTCAACTGAATCGGAAAACATAGCTTCTTCGGAGGCTTCATCGAAGGCGATATGGATGAAGTATTTCATTACTGAGCTTGGTGTGGTTCCTAGTGCGTTGGACCCGATGACCATCTATTGCGACAACATGGATCACATAGCCAATGCACATGAACCAAGGTCACAAGAGAAGCTGAAGCATATAAAGCTACGTTTTCATACTATTCGCGAGTATGTCGAAGACGGCGACTTAAAGATTTGCAAAGTACACACTGATCTGAATGTTGCAGATCCGTTGACTAAAGCTCTCCCTAGAGCAAAACATGACCTACACCAGAACACCATGGGTATTAGGTACATTACAATGTAATCTAGATTATTGACTGTAGTGCAAGTGGGAGACTGTTGGAGATATTTCCAAGAGGCAATAATAAAGTGGTTATTATTATATCTTCGTGTTTATGATAATAGTTTGCATCTCATGCGATAATTGTATTAACCGGAAACATTAATACATGTGTGTTATGTAAACATAAAAGAGTCCCTAGTAAGCCTCTTGTTAAACTAGCTTGTTGATTAATAGATGATCATAGTTTCATGATCATGAACATCAGATGTTATTAATAACAAGGTCATATCATTAGGTGAATGATGTGATGGACATACATCCATAATAAGCGTAGCATATGATCAAGTCATTTAGTTCTTTGTGCTTCAAGCTTTAATATGCATAGTAACTTAATCCTTCGACCATGAGATCTTGTTAATCACCTACACCGGATGGATGCTTTGATGACACCAAACACTATTGCGTAAATGGGTTTTTATAAAGGTGGCATTAAGTGTTTGGAAAGTATAGGGTTGAGGCACTTGTATCAATAGTGGGATTTGTCCATCGTAATGACGGATAGATATACTCTGAGCCCTCTCAGTGGAATGATATATAATTAGCTTGCAAGCATGTGACTGGTTCACAAGGGATATCATATCACGGTACGAGTAAAGAGTACTTATCAGTAACGAGGTTGAACTAGGTATGGAGATACTGACGATCAAACTTCGGATAAGTAAAATATCTCGAGACAAAGGGAATTGTTATTTTATGTGAATGGTTCTTTCGATCACGAAGTCATCGTTGAATATGTGGGAGCTATTATGGATCTACAGGACCCGCTATTAGTTATTGATCGCAGAGGAGTCTCGATCATGACCGCATAGTTCTCGAACCGCAGGGTGACACACTTAAGGTTTGATGTTGTTTGAAGTAGATAAGGAATATGGAATGGAGTTCGAATGTTGTTCGGATCCTCGGATGGGATCCAGGACATCACGAGGAGTTCCAGAATGGTCTGGAGAATAAGATTCATATATAGGAAGTCACTTTCCAAGTTTGAAAATGATCCAGTGCATTTATGGAAGGCGCTAGAATGTTCTAGAACTTTCTGGAAGAAATCAGCATGGAAGGTGGAGTCCCGGGTGGACTTCACCAATCCTATCCAGCCGACCTAAGGGGAAGGTGGAGTCCATGGTGGACTCCACCACCATGGCCGCCCATAGGGGAAGGAAAGGGAGGAGTCCCACTTCCCCTAGATTTCACCCATATGGTAAGTTTTGAGTTGGACTCTTATTTGAATTTCGGGCAAACCCTAGGGGGTTCCACCTATATAATGAGGGGGAGAGGGAGGGGGCCGGCCACCACTTGAGCCGCACCACCCAAGGGCACCCAAGGCCGGCGCCCCAAGTTCCCCCTCTCCCCAAACCCTAGCTACTCCCCTCCTCCCGATACTCTCACGGTGCTTTGGCAAAGCGCTGCCAGAGATCTCCATCACCACCGCCACCACGCCGTCATGCTGGCGGGATTACGAGGAGGATCTACTACATCCGCTGCCCCGCTAGAACGGGGAGAAGGACGTCGTCATCAACACCGAATGTGTGACCGAGTGCGGAGGTGCTGCCCGACTGTGGCACCATCAAGATCTTCTACGAGCTTTTGCAAGAGGCAAGTGATCGACTACATCAACCACGAGATCTAATCTCCTTAACGCTTAGCGATCTTCAAGGGTATGATAATCTTCACCTCGTTGCTACCATCTACTAGATTAGATATTGGCTTGTTATTCGTTCTTGCGGTAGGAAATTTTTTGTTTTCTATGCTACGAACCTCTACAACGTCCACCTTCCAGGTGGCGGCAAACGGCTCAGCTGCCGCCGGGTGCCTGTCCCGCTGGTGCCCCGTCGCGAGCCGGATATGAGCACCGAGATCCGGCGCAGGCGGCGGTACCTACCACCGGACCTCCGCGACGATCGCGCCTTCGCCGTGGAGTCAAATCAATGACACACCTGGCGCCAAACCAAGGAGGAAGGCGGGTTCCTCGGTGACCGTGATTTCCCATATACCACCGCCTCGTCGTTGAACACGACAGCCGCTGGTTCATCCTGCGCCACCGCAGGACGATGACGACACGTGGCCTACCACAACGAGGAGGCCAAGGATGACAACGACGACCTCATTGCATGTGTCTTCCACGATTGACATGCGGCCATGGCGGAGGGCCGGAAGTTTGTGTTCCCGACGGTGATGACTAACGAGGAGATCGAGAAGCTTGGCGTCCTCGTGTCGTAGGTGGACCGACCGTTGCAGCCACCGCTGCCCCGGTACGCCACAAACATCATGACGCCCGGCCTCACGGTGGACTCGGCCCTACAACAGGCGTTTTAGAACTCGGCCCCGCACCCTCAGCCGCTTCCACCTCCGCCGTTCAACCCGTGGGCTCCTCCACCTCCACCTCCACCACCGGCGGCACCAGCGTAAGTTCCTCCAGTTGGCAACATGATGTGGTAGATACGGAACTTCGTCGTGCTCGACGACGATGACGATGACGATGAGTAGTCTAGGGTAGCAGGCGGCGTATGCGCCTTCTAGTATTTATATTTTATATTTTTCTTTATTTACTATGTAAATTATGTTAAAAGAACGCAGAACGAAAAACAAAGTTCGTCGTGCCGCTCAGGACACCCCCGGCACAAACGGACGTGTGATCGATTTCGACCATTTAAATCGACATAAACGGACGCACGCGACCATTTTATGCGTCTGATATGCTTCGGTCCATTGGAGATACCCACTTGCTCCTTGCGAACATTCGCTTCCAAAATAATATCACACCTGTTCATCAGGCAACTTGTTTATTCGCTGCTGCAAGTCCCCCAGAATATCCCGATTCAAGGCGTTCAGTCTTTTGATACAGACTTGAGAAACGACATTTGAACATGAATTCTTGGATACAGACTTGAAAACTTCATTCGAATATAAATCTCACATGGTATAATATTCGTGGTATATATATATCTAATATTTTATTAACTATATTAATGGTTAAAGTTTTTTTCTCGGAGTGTGTATTAGCTAGACTATTAACCTAATAAACCAGTATGGAGGTAGTAAGGTTTGTGATTTTTTTCTTCGTTCCTTTTTGTGAACCAAAATTTTCTACTTTAGATTGTTTGAACATTACTAGAGTATTTGCTTTTATCCCAAGTTTCCATCTACGAGTAGACACTTCTTGTTTTACTCCTAAAAAACTTCATGGACCTTTCTCCATTTTAACCACCATAGATAATTCAGTCAGTAGAGAGCCGTTCAATTCTCGCAGTGACTGCTCTGGTATTGATGTATGTGTATAAAGTGTGAAAATACTCGCTCCATTCGTGAATAAGTGTACTTCTAAGTTTTATCCTAAATCAGATTACGACCAATTTAATAGAAAACGCTAGTAGTAACATTTATGACATTTTTCACCAATTTTAGAGAGAGATCGAGGAGGGAGAGGATAGCACAATACCAATGCGTTGAGGCCAGCAGTGGCGAGCAAACAACATATTCATCCGTGACAACAATGGGCAAGGGCAAGGACAACATATTGACACCGGTGCCGCCGACATCACAAAACAAGCGGGGCATGCACGTACGTCAGATTCGTTATGGGATAATTCATGAACTTCAGCTCTGCTGTAGCTTTCTGAAGAAACTGCAGGTCTGACTTCTGAACGTCTTATAATGTTAATTGATCGAGAGACCATGTTGACATTACAACTTGGCATGTCCAGACTCGGCCCAGCTATTTCAAAATGCTTCTTCAAACTAGGTTCTAGCATACTGAGCAATCAAACAAAACTAGACACCACGTAGGTTGTGAGAAATTCAGAGTCGAAGACAAGATTTTATACCTCTCTGAGATGTAGTTAGACATCACGCAACATTGATCGCAACATTGATTCAAAGTTCATTTAATCGTTGAACTTGCAGGTTTTTGTTTATTATTCAGTGGCAACTCACGGTGTCTCCAAGCTTAGCTTAGAGAAGGCATGGAGCTTGTGCGGTATAAATACACAACTCAGCGCGGTAGCAAACCTCATCATTACAGTTACAGGTACACCTTGCGCTCAATCTTGTAAAGCATACTATTAGCGATGGAGTACTCGCCGAAGTTAGCACTGCTCTTCGCTCTGTCGTCGGTGATGGCGGCCGCCGTCGTCACGGCCCAAAACTCCCCGCAGGACTTCGTGGACCTCCACAACGCGGCGCGCGCCGAGGTGGGCGTCGGGCCGGTGTCCTGGAACGACACCGTGGCGGCGTGGGCGCAGGACCACGCGGAGACTCACCGCAGCGACTGCGAGCTTAAGCATTCTCAGGAAGACGAGCCGTACGGAGAGAACATCTACGGGGGAGCCGGCGGCGGGGCTAGCTGGTCGGCGGCAGACGCCGTGAATGCGTGGGTGTCGGAGAAGGCAGGCTACGACTACGGCACCAACACCTGCTCGATCGACGCCTGCGGGCACTACACGCAGGTGGTGTGGCGCAACTCGACGGCCATCGGCTGCGCCCGCGTTGTCTGCGACAGCGGCGACGGCTTGTTCATCATCTGCAACTACTACCCACCGGGCAACTACCCTGGGGAGAGCCCCTACTAGCGCTACGTACCTACGACAAGTACAAAGGGCTGAGCGCCTGAGCCCGTATGGCCTATATATCGGGCCATGCATATGCGTATATATAGCTATGCATAAATAAAAATTGGGCTGCATGTGATCACAGTTTCACAGTTGTGATAAGAATATAAGATACGCCATAGTTTCACCGGCTATGGTATTGTCATATTATTATGTTTCATGTATAAGACTATGATGTTGTATTGTATTATTGTGCTAATAAATGAAAATATACGGTTCCATTGTGTTAACTAACGCATTTTACTACAGAACATCTCAATACAGTCAAAAAACCTCATCGCATACCTCTCTCACCAAGGTTATGTCAAGCGCATGCCCAATAGTTTCGTTTTGGAATATTTTGTGAGCTTCCGGTCCGCCTTACTTTCAAATAAGGAAACAACTAAAAGATTGAAGAACAAACACATCACTATGCAACACTAGATTTTAACGTGAAAATCCTCTCCAACAAGGAGAGGAAAAAATCACGGACTCTAGTCAACAAAAGTTTACTATATCAAAAGTTTTTACACAACGCTGTGAGTTTCCAATAACCTGACAAACCCTATCCGACGGCTCACAAGGTATATATATTTATAGACGGAAATAAAGTTTTCTACCGCGGGGTATATAAAATCAGATCAAAACATAACAAACCCCACCTTGAGATAAATTCCGTCTCGTAGCATGAACAAAAACAATCTCGTGAACAATACAGAAAACAGTTTTGGCGCCAAACAACCAGTTAGGCTAAACAGTTGTACCAACTAAACTTGATCAAAGCTCAAACTCGGAAGCAAAAATTGGCTTTCTTATCATATCAATAGGATTACGTGAGTACTAATCTTGCATACCTTCAGTTGATCTTGTGCAACAATATCGCGAACATAATGGTATTTGATAGCAACGTGACTCGTTTTCTTTTGAAACATTTGATCCTAAGTAAGGTATATGTCACTTTGATTGTCAAAAAACAGATCAATGCAAGATTTATCTCCACAATTAAAGCTAAGCAAACAAACCTTTCAACCAAACAAACTCTTTATATAATTCAGAAATAGTCATGTATACAACATCTGTAGTAGATGCAACAACTGGTTGCAGTGTTGCCTTCCAACTCATAGCACATCCACCAACAGTAAACACATAACCTTTAAAGGACCTCTGCTTATCCAAGTCGGCATTAAAATCTGAATCCACATAGCAAGCGAATCTCTCACCAGTCTTGCCAAATTTTAAACAAGTGTTGGATGTGCCTTACCTGAAAATACAATGACCAACCTTCCAATATCTTTTACCAGTATTAGCCATGTGTTGAATCAATGATAAATCAGGACGAGAACAAACCCTGGGCACTTCAAAGAACCAACATCACTAGAATATGAAACTAGTGACATGTACTGAAAATCTTCATCAACACTAGGAAAATTGCATTGCTATTAATTTAAAGTGAGGAGCAATAGGAGTACTAACAAAATTTGCATCATTGATGAGTGCATTTTTAAAGCATATTTACCTTATTTTTTTTATGAGTAGTGACAGGATTTTGGGTTTTTACGGAGCTCGCCCGCACCTTTTATGCTTGTTTCCACCGAAACTCAAATTATAAAGGTATTGATAAACAAAATGCGTTGAGACGCTGGGCTACCCAACCCAAATTATATCAGCCAACGAAACCAATTTAGTGTCTGCAGCCTTATCCAAATAAACACAGACAAACACCGTCTGAAATAGGTTGGGTCGTTGGGATGCCCTTAGTCACCTGATTGGCCGTGCCGTGACTTAAAAGAGGGTAAAGATGATACAAGCAGCAAAATGGCACCTGCAGAAGAAAATATACAGAAAGACTTGATGCAGTGTACTTTGGACTATACTCTGGCTCTGCTGGTGACCTGACGGCTCGCCTGAAATCCTTTGGCAAAGCGGCCAAGGTTTGCCAACGACACCACAAGTTTAATCTCCTGTTTGAAAATAATTGTAAATTCATCATTGATCTCCTCGATTTGTTTGAAGAAACCCGTGCTCTCTCTTTGGACGAGGGCTCGCTTCGTGCTACCTGCAGGTCCACCCTGGAGCGGCTAATTCTGGCTCGTGCTGCCCACTGGAAGCAGCGTGGGAAATTTCGGGCCATCGTCGAGGGCGACGAGAACTCCAAGTTCTTCCATGCTCGGGCTTCGCAGCGCCTCCGCCGCAACTCCAACCGCACCCTTGATATCGGTGGCGTGGCGGATGCTGCGCATGACGCCAAGGCGGCCGCCCTTTTCTCCTACTACAGCAACCTCCTTGGGTGGCGGCCGGCGGTGCAATGGGAGTTCGACGTCAACGCCCTCTACTCTGGCTGTCCCCGCGTCAATGGCGATGCGCTGGTCGGCGCATTCTCGCCCCTGGAGATCGAGGCGGCGATAAACTCGCTCGACCGCGCAAGTGCTCCCGGGCCGGACGGGTTTGGGCCGGCCTTCTACCGCGCCATCTGGGCCACGGCCCACCCCGCGCTCCTCCGTCTTTTCAAAAATTTCCACTCCTGCTCCGTGGATTTGGAGCGCATCAACCGGTCACACATCGTCCTCCTCCCCAAGCCTGCGGCCGTGGTCACCGCCGCCTCCTTCCGCCCCGTTTCGCTGCAGAATTGCTCCGTCAAGACGCTGTGCAAGGCTCTGACCTTTCGTCTGCAACAACAGATTGGCGCTCTCATCGACGTCGATCAGACGGGTTTCCTCACCGGGTGGAGCATCTCGGAGAATTTCATCGCGACGGAGCTGGTCCAGACTTGCTATCGCCGCAAAGCTCCCACGGTCGTCCTCAAGCTCGACTTCGCCAAGGCTTTCGACTCCGTCAGCTGGTCTAGCCTCCTCCGCGGTGATGCTCGCCAGGGGTTTCCCTATGCTTTGGTGCGACTGGCTCGACGACATCTTCACCTCCTCGCGCTCGGCCGTGCTCCTCAATGGCGTGCCTGGCCGGTGGATTCGCCGCATGAGAGGCTTAAGGCAGGGAGACCCGCTGTCGCCCTACCTTTTCCTCCTGGTCGCTTGTGTGCTCCAACGGCTTGTCCGCCGGGACGATGTCCTGCTACACCCTCTTGTCGACGGGGCGCCATGCCCGGTGTTGCAATATGTCGATGACACCCTCCTGATCCTGCGTGCCGACGTGGCCGCGGCTCAACGCCTGAAGCTCCTCCTCGTCCAATTCGAACGTGCTACAGGGCTGGCAATCAACTATGACAAAAGTATCCTTGTGCCCATGCACGTCGAGCCGGAAATCCTCGACGGCATCCAAGCTGTCCTCCAATGACGCGTCGAGGGCTTTCCCCAGACATACCTCGGCCTCCCCCTGTCCGCTGAGAAGCTGCGCCTTGCTGCGTTTAATCCTCTCATTGCCAAAGTTGACAGGTACTTGTCTGACTGGAGGGCTCTCCTCCTATTCGCCGGTGGGCGGGTGGTCCTGCTCAACGCAGTGCTCGACGCTCTGCCCACTTTCACCATGGGAGCCCTCGAGCTTCCCCCTGGCGTGCTCGCCACTCTGGACAGGCTCCGTCGCGCCTTTCTTTGGGCGACCACAGATAAGGTCAATGGTGCCCAGTGCCTCGTCGCCTGGGACCGCCTGTTCTGCCCAAAAAACGAAGGAGGGATGGGCGTCCGCTCCATCGCCGATCAGAACACTTGCCTGCTGCTCAAGCTCCTTCATCGGCTCCACTGCGTGCCAGGCGAGTCCTGGCCTCGGTGGGTCTGGGAATCTCAGGCTGGGCTCCCCCTGGACGGCTGGACCGCAACGACTCGACGACGGCACTCTCTGGGGCTCACTGGACGTCGTTGCGGCGCCTCCTTCCTCTATTCCGTAGAATCTCGCGGGTCAAAGTTGGGGATGGCATGCGCGCGGCATTCTGGCTGGACTGGTGGGTCCCCTCCGGGCCCCTCGCCACCACCATGCCAGAGCTCTTCTCCCACTGCTCGCTGCAGGGTGCCTCCGTGAGACAGGTGCTCGATCACGGGATCGACATTATCCTCGCCCCGCGCCTGTCCACCGTCGTCGTGGCATAGCGCGCCGACCTTCTTCGGATCCTGTCTTCCATCCGCCTGGGCAATTCTGTTGATGAGCGCTCCCTCCCGCTCCGGGGCAAGGCCGGCGGCAAGCTCTGCACCTCTGCCCTCTACAAGCTCCGCACCTTTGGCGGTGTCCAAGACGAGCACCACCAGTTCATCTGGGGCTGCTGCGCCCCCTCCCGGGTTAAGTTCTTCGGGTGGCTCGCCGTGAAAGACCGCATCCAGTGCCGGAGCAACCTTCTCTGCAAGGGTATCCTCGCAGCCGCTGATAGCGGATGCCCCATCTGCACTGAGCCGCTCGAGACTACGAGTCACATCCTCTTTGGTTGCCCCTTCGCGCGGCGGTTCTGGGCTTCCCTGGGAGCGTCGCCAAACGGCGGGCACCTCGCCTCTTCTGCGGCCAACTGTGCTCTCCCATCCGCCACTCCTCCGGGCTCCACCTCTACCCTCCGCTTGCTGTGCCTATGGCAGCTCTGGAAGCACATGAATGATGTCGTATTTAACGAGCTCGCGCCATCAATCGTCTTGATCCGTAAACTCTGCAGGGACGACACGGTGTTGTGGCGCGCTCGTCTGCCGTTGGAGCGCCGTCCTGACGTTGATGTGTGGCTCTCTTTCTTCCTGCACTGAGCTGCCTTCGGGCGTGTACCTCCCCCCTCTCCCTTCTGAACTTCCGGTCCTCTGATATCTGTACACATGTTTTACTATCGGGAAATTCACCCGATCCCCACAGGATGAAATGAATACAAAGCCAT
Organism: Lolium rigidum; assembly: GCF_022539505.1. Lineage (NCBI taxonomy): Eukaryota > Viridiplantae > Streptophyta > Magnoliopsida > Poales > Poaceae > Lolium > Lolium rigidum. The sequence goes on from NC_061509.1 coordinate 275,411,066, forward strand.
TCAGGTGGGAGCCTTTGCGCTCGCCCCCGGTGAAAACTCAAAAAATACTCTGGCTTGAGCAACTGCCGTGCGTCCTGTACGTGTCACTCAGGCCGTAGGTGCAGCTGGCTTGAGAGCGGTGATACGTCTCAAACGTATCTATAATTTCTTATGTTCCATGCTACTTTTATGATGATACTCACATGTTTGATATATACTTTATGTCATATTTATGCATTTTCTGGCACTAACCTATTGACGAGATGCCGAAGAGCCAGTTGCTGTTTTCTGCTGTTTTTGGTTTCAGAAATCCTAGTAAGGAAATATTCTCGGAATTGGACGAAATCAACGCCCAGGATCTTATTTTTCCACGAAGTTTCCAGAAGTCCGAAAGGGAAACGAAGTGGGCGACGAAGCGGCCACACAATAGGGCGGCGCGGCCCAGGCCCTGGCCGCACGGCCCTAGCGTGTGGGCCTCTCGCGTCGTTGATACGTCTCAAACGTATCTATAATTTCTTATGTTCCATGCTACTTTATTGATGATACTCACATGTTTTATACATATTTTATGTCATATTTATGCATTTTCCGGCACTAACCTATTAACGAGATGCCGAAGAGCCAGTTGTTGTTTTCTGCTGTTTTTGGTTTCAGAAATCCTAGTAAGGAAATATTCTCGGAATTGGACGAAATCAACGCCCAGGGGCCTATTTTTCCACGAAGCTTCCAGAACACCGGAGGAGATACGAAGTGGGGCCACGAGGTGGCGCCACACTAAGGCGGCGCGGCCAAGGGGGGGCCCGCGCCGCCCTGTTGTGTGGCCCCCTCGTGTCGCCCCCTAACCTACCCTTCCGCCTACTTAAAGCCTTCGTCGCGAAATGATACGTCTCCGATGTATCGATAATTTCTTATGATCCATGCCACATTATTGATGTTATCTACATGTTTTATGCACACTTTATGTCATATTCGTGCATTTTCTGGAACTAACCTATTAACAAGATGCCGAAGTGCCGATTCTTCGTTTTCTGCTGTTTTTGGTTTCAGAAATCCTAGTAACGAAATATTCTCGGAATTGGACGAAATCAAAGCCCGTGGGCCTATTTTTCCACGAAGCTTCCGAAGTCCGAAGGAGAGACGAAGAGGGGCCACGGGGTGGCCAAACCCTAGGGCGGCGCGGCCCCACCCCTGGCCGCGTGGCCCTATGGTGTGGGCCCCCCGTGCCGCCTCTTGACCTGCCCTTCCGCCTACAAATAGCCTCCGTGACGGAACCCCCAGTACCGAGAGCCATGATACGGAAAACCTTACTGAGACGCCGCCACCGCCGATCCCATCTCGGGGGATCCAGGAGATCGCCTCCGGCACCCTGCCGGAGAGGGGATTCATCTCCCGGAGGACTCTACACCGCCATGGTCGCCTCCGGAGTGATGAGTGAGTTGTCTACCCCTGGACTATGGGTCCATAGCAGTAGCTAGATGGTTGTCTTCTCCCCATTGTGCTATCATTGTCGGATCTTGTGAGCTGCCTAACATGATCAAGATCATCTATCTGTAATTCTATATGTTGCGTTTGTTGGGATCCGATGAATAGAGAATACTTGTTATGTTGATTATCAAAGTTATATCTACGTGTTGTTTATGATCTTGCATGCTTTCCGTTACTAGTAGATGCTCGGCCAAGTAGATGCTTGTAACTCCAAGAGGGAGTACTTATGCTCGATAGTGGGTTCATGCCCGCATTGACACCTTGGACGATGACGAGAAAGTTCTAAGGTTGTGTTGTGCTGTTGCCACTAGGGATAAAACATTGATGCTATGTCTAAGGATGTAGTTGTTGATTACATTACGCACCATACTTAATGCAATTGTGCTGTTGCTTTGCAACTTAATACTGGAGGGGTTCGGATGATAACTTCGAAGGTGGACTTTTTAGGCATAGATGCGGTTGGATGGCGGTCTATGTACTTTGTCGTAATGCCCAATTAAATCTCACTATAATCATCATGATATGTATGTGCATGGTCATGCTCTCTTTATTTGTGAATTGCCCAACCGTAATTTGTTCACCCAACATGTCTGTTCGTCTTATGGGAGAGACACCTCTAGTGAACTGTGGACCCCGGTCCAATTCTCTTTACTGAAATACAATCTACTTGCAATACTTGTTCTACTCGTTTTCTGCAAACAATCATCTTCCACACAATACGGTTAATCCTTTGTTACAGCAAGCCGGTGAGATTGACAACCTCACTTTGTTTCGTTGGGGCAAAGTACTTTGGTTGTGTTGTGCGGGTTCCATGTTGGCGCCGGAATCTCCGGTGTTGCGCCGCACTACATCCCGCCGCCATCAACCTTCAACGTGCTTCTTGGCTCCTCCTGGTTCGATAAACCTTGGTTTCTTTCGAGGGAAAACTTGCTGCTGTGCGCATCATACCTTCCTCTTGGGGTTCCCAACGAACGTGTGAGTTACACGCCATCAAGCATATTTTCTGGCGCCGTTGCCGGGGAGATCAAGACACGCTGCAAGGGGAGTCTCCACTTCTCAATCTCTTTACTTTGTTTTTGTCTTGCTTAGTTTCATTTACTACTTTGTTTGCTGCACTAAATCAAAATACAAAAAAATTAGTTGCTAGTTTTACTTTATTTGCTATCTTGTTTGCTATATCAAAAACACAAAAAAAATTAGTTACTTTACTTGATTCATCATGTTTCCTTTTAATTTTACCACAAAAGACATACCGGTAGGACGTGGGTCTATAGTTGGGAGAAATAATATAGAAGAATTTTTCAATCATGTTAGCACCATTGAAAATTTTGAAGATAGACACTTGGTAGACCTTGCGCCTACTTATGAAATTGCTGCTACGCATTTAGTTCGCCTGTTGGAAACTAAATTTGTTAATCTTAATCCTATAATCCAACACATGTTTCTCACACTTGGTGATATGGAAGAAGGGGAAAAGAAAGATTTTATTTTAGAAACCCTTCTTAGAGAATTTGGTGGTCTAGCAAGAGAAGCTAGAAAGGTCTTTGCTAAATTTAATATGCTTGGTTCTCATACTAATTTTGTTAGTCTCCTTGAAAAGATGGACATGGATAGAATAAGATACACTAATAATATTGATGATGGTGGGGAGATCAAAGCACCAATACTATGTAAACTCTTAGCTATGAATGATGCACTAGAAAATAACTATGCTTGGCTTGTTCCTGAAAATTTGTTTGATGAAAGTAGCACGCCTAAGACTAATGAAAAGGGAGATGCTAAAACTTATGTATCTAATATACTATGCCTGGTTGAGAAAACTCCACACCCTGCTGAGAATGCACCACCCTTCGATAATACTTGATACACACTTTCTGCGCCTAGCTGAAAGGCGTTAAAGAAAAGCGCTTATGGGAGACAACCCATATTTTTACCTACAGTACTTTGTTTTTATTTTGTGTCTTGGAAGTTGTTTACTACTGTAGCAACCTCTCCTTATCTTAGTTTTGTGTTTTGTTGTGCCAAGTTAAGCCGTTGATAGAAAAGTAAGTACTAGATTTGGATTACTGCGCAGTTCCAGATTTCTTTGCTGTCACGAATCTGGGCAAAATCCCTCTGTAGGTAATTCAGAAAATTATGCCAATTTACGTGAGTGATCCTCAGATATGTACGCAACTTTAATTTAATTTGAGCATTTTCATTTGAGCAAGTCTGGTGCCATTTTAAAATTCGTCAATACGAACTGTTCTGTTTTGACAGATTCTGCCTTTTATTTCACATTGCCTCTTTTGCTATGTTGGATGAATTTCTTTGATCCACTAATGTCCAGTAGCATTATGCAATGTCCAGAAGTGTTAAGAATGATTGTGTCACCTCTGAATATGTCAATTTATATTGTGCACTAACCCTCTAATGAGTTGTTTCGAGTTTGGTGTGGAGGAAGTTTTCAAGGATCAAGAGAGGAGTATGATGCAACATGATCAAGGAGAGTGAAAGCTCTAAGCTTGGGGATGCCCCGGTGGTTCACCCCTGCATATATCAAGAAGACTCAAGCGTCTAAGCTTGGGGATGCCCAAGGCATCCCCTTCTTCATCGACAACATTATCGGGTTCCTCCCCCGAAACTATATTTTTATTCCATCACATCTTATGTGCTTTTTCTTGGAGCGTCGGTTTGTTTTTGTTTTTTGTTTTGTTTGAATAAAATGGATCCTAGCATTCACTTTATGGGAGAGAGACACGCTCCGCTGTAGCATATGGACAAGTATGTCCTTGGTTTCTACTCATAGTATTCATGGCGAAGTTTCTCCTTCGTTAAATTGTTATATGGTTGGAATTGGAAAATGATACATGTAGTAATTGCTATAAATGTCTTGGGTAATGTGATACTTGGCAATTGTTGTGCTCATGATTAAGCTCTTGCATCATATGCTTTGCACCCATTAATGAAGAAATACATAGAGCATGCTTAAATTTGGTTTGCATATTTGGTTTCTCTAAGGTCTAGATAATTTCTAGTATTGAGTTTGAACAACAAGGAAGACGGTGTAGAGTCTTATAATGTTTTCAATATGTCTTTTATGTGAGTTTTGCTGCACCGGTTCATCCTTGTGTTTGTTTCAAATAAACCTTGCTAGCCTAAACCTTGTATCGAGAGGGAATACTTCTCATGCATCCAAAATACTTGAGCCAACCACTATGCCATTTGTGTCCACCATACCTACCTACTACATGGTGTTTTCCGCCATTCCAAAGTAAATTGCTTGAGTGCTACCTTTAAAATTCCATTCTTCACCTTTGCAATATATAGCTCATGGGACAAATAGCTTAAAAACTATTGTGGTACTGAATATGTAATTATGCACTTTATCTCTTATTAAGTTGCTTGTTGTGCGATAACCATGTTCACTCGGGGACGCCATCAACTATTCATTGTTGAATTTCATGTGAGTTGCTATGCATGTCCGTCTTGTCCGAAGTAAGAGAGATCTACCACCTTATGGTTAAGCATGCATATGTTAGAGAAGAACATTGGGCCGCTAACTAAAGCCATGATCCATGGTGGAAGTTTCAGTTTTGGACATATATCCTCAATCTCAAATGAGAAAATTATTAATTGTTGTTACATCTTATGCATAAAAGAGGAGTCTATTATCTGTTGTCTATGTTGTCCCGGTATGGATGTCTAAGTTGAAGAATAATCAATAGCGAGAAATCCAATGCGAGCTTTCTCCTTAGACCTTTGTACAGGCGGCATAGAGGTACCCCTTTGTGACACTTGGTAAAAACGAGTGCATTGTGATGATCCGGTAGTCCAAGCTAATTAGGACAAGGAGCGGGCACTATTAGTACACTATGCATGAGGCTTGCAACTTATAAGATATAATTTACATGATGCATATGCTTTATTACTACCGTTGACAAAATTGTTTCATGTTTTCAAAATCAAAGCTCTAGCACAAATATAGCAATCGATGCTTTTCCTCTATGAGGACCATTCTTCTACTTTTCAATGTTGAGTCAGTTCACCTATTTCTCTCCACCTCAAGAAGCAAACACTTGTGTGAACTATGCATTGATTCCTACATATTTGCTTATTGCACTTATTATATTACTCTATGTTGACAATATCCATGAGATATACATGTTACAAGTTGAAAGCAACCGCTGAAACTTAATCTTCTTTTGTGTTGCTTCAATGCTTTTACTTTGAATTATTGCTTTATGAGTTAACTCTTATGCAAGACTTATTGATGCTTGTCTTGAAGTGCTATTCATGAAAAGTCTTTGCTTTATGATTCACTTGTTTACTCATGTCATATACATTGTTTTGATAGCTGCATTCACTACATATGCTTTACAAATAGTATGATCAAGATTATGATGGCATGTCACTCCAGAAATTATCTGTGTTATCGTTTTACCTGCTCGGGACGAGCAGAACTAAGCTAGGGATGCTGATACGTCTCCGACGTATCGATAATTTCTTATGATCCATGCCACATTATTGATGTTATCTACATGTTTTATGCACACTTTATGTCATATTCGTGCATTTTCCGGAACTAACCTATTAACAAGATGCCGAAGTGCCGATTGCTGTTTTACTGCTGTTTTTGGTTTCAGAAATCCTAGTAACGAAATATTCTCGGAATTGGACGAAATCAAAGCCCGGGGGCCTATTTTTCCACGAAGCTTCCGGAAGTCCGAAGGAGAGACGAAGAGGGCCACGGGGTGGCCAAACCCTAGGGCGGCGCGGCCCCACCCCTGGCCGCGCGGCCCTATGGTGTGGGCCCCCCGTGCCGCCTCTTGACCTGCCCTTCCGCCTACAAATAGCCTCCGTGACGGAACCCCCAGTACCGAGAGCCACGATACGGAAAACCTTACTGAGACGCCGCCACCGCCGATCCCATCTCGGGGGATCCAGGAGATCGCCTCCGGCACCCTGCCGAGAGGGGATTCATCTCCCGGAGGACTCTACACCGCCATGGTCGCCTCCGGAGTGATGAGTGAGTAGTCTACCCCCGGACTATGGGTCCATAGCAGTAGCTAGATGGTTGTCTTCTCCCCATTGTGCTATCATTGTCGGATCTTGTGAGCTGCCTAACATGATCAAGATCATCTATCCGTAATTCTATATGTTGCGTTTGTTGGGATCCGATGAATAGAGAATACTTGTTATGTTGATTATCAAAGTTATATCTACGTGTTGTTTATGATCTTGCATGCTTTCCGTTACTAGTAGATGCTCTGGCCAAGTAGATGCTTGTAACTCCAAGAGGGAGTACTTATGCTCGATAGTGGGTTCATGCTCGCATTGACACCAGGACGGTGACGTAAAGTTCTAAGGTTGTGTTGTGCTTGTTGCCACTAGGGATAAAACATTGATGCTATGTCTAAGGATGTAGTTGTTGATTACATTACGCACCATACTTAATGCAATTGTCTGTTGCTTTGCAACTTAATACCGGAGGGGGTTCGGATGATAACTCTGAAGGTGGACTTTTTAGGCATAGATGCAGTTGGATGGCGGTCTATGTACTTTGTCGTAATGCCCAATTAAATCTCACTATAATCATCATGATATGTATGTGCATGGTCATGCTCTCTTTATTTGTGAATTGCCCAACTGTAATTTGTTCACCCAACATGCTGTTCGTCTTATGGGAGAGACACCTCTAGTGAACTGTGGACCCCGGTCCAATTCTCTTTACTGAAATACAATCTACTGCAATACTTGTTCTATTGTTTTCTGCAAACAATCATCTTCCACACAATACGGTTAATCCTTTGTTACAGCAAGCCGGTGAGATTGACAACCTCATCTGTTTCGTTGGGGCAAAGTACTTTGGTTGTGTTGTGCAGGTTCCACGTTGGCGCCGGAATCTCCGGTGTTGCGCCGCACTACATCCCGCCGCCATCAACCTTCAACGTGCTTCTTGGCTCCTCCTGGTTCGATAAACCTTGGTTTCTTTCTGAGGGAAAACTTGCTGCTGTGCGCATCATACCTTCCTCTTGGGGTTCCCAACGAACGTGTGAGTTACACGCCATCACGAAACCCCCAGTACCGAGAGCCACGATACGGAAAACCTTACAGACACGCCGCCGCCGCCAATCCCATCTCGGGGGATTCAGGAGATCGCCTCCGGCACCCTGCCGGAGAGGGGAATCATCTCCCAGAGGACTCTTCATCGCCATGATCGCCTCCGGATTGATGTGTGAGTAGTTCACCCCTGGACTATAGGTCCATAGCAGTAGCTAGATGGTTGTCTTCTCCTCATGTTCTATCATTGTTGGATCTTGTGAGCTGCCTAACATGATCAAGATCATCTA